>NW_027332425.1:2213624-2451225 GCF_000442705.2 Elaeis guineensis
CCATAAATTGATATTTTTCTAATTAAGCACTAGTATTTTTCCTTACACTTTTTAGCAATTTAAGTGATGTAGGCACTCAGAGAAGGTAGAGCCAAAGATGAAAATCATCCATGAATATTTCTGAAATCTCATCATATCAGAAAAGATGCTGACATGTTCTTTGAAAAGTAGATGGAGCATTACATAAACCAAAGGTATACATCTATAGGCAAAAGTTCCATATGGACAGGTAATATGATCTTCTCTTGTCCTCTGGTGCTATAGGAATCTGATTATAGCCGGAATATCCATCAAGAAAATAATAGAACTCATTCTAGCTAACCTTTCCAACATTTGATCAATGAATGGTAGGAGAAAATGGTCCTTTCTTGTGGCCGTGTTTAATTTTCTGTAATCAATACAAATCTCCATCCAGTTTGGACTTTAGTCGGTACTAACTCATTTGCTTCATTTTGGACCACTGTTATCCCAAACTTTTTAGGCATTACTTGAATTGGGCTAATCCATGAACTATCTGAAATATAGTAGATAATTCCATTGTCTAGTAACTTAAAAATCTCTTTCTTCACTACCTCCTTCATAGCTGGGTTAAGTCTTCTTTGGGGGTCTCTGATTGGCTTGACTTTCTCTTCTAAATAATTCGATGTTGGACAATTGAAGGGCTGATCCCTTTGATGTCAGTCATGGTCCAGCCTATGGCTTCCTTATTCTCTTTGAGGATAGCTAAAAGTTTTTCCTCTTGGGTTTGACCTAGATCTGATGCGATAATTATGGATAAGATTTTTGATGGACCTAGATATGCGTATTTGAGATGCTGAGGAGTATTTTGAGTTCTAGTTTAGGTGCTTCCTTAATCGATGGCTTGTGTATAGGTTCATCCATCCTCACAAATGGTTCGACAGGTGGTTGCATTGTGGATGAACTCTCTAATCACTAGATGAAGATATTTATAAGCTATTTTAAATTCTTGATCTGACCAAAGATTACAATCAAAATCTTCTTTTTCTAGGTCAATGTTCTCATAGATCTCATCCTTAATCAGATTTACATCAACGAATTGGTCTCTTTTTTTTCAAGATTGAAAATATTAAGATCAATGGTCATATTTCCAAATGAGAGTTTCATGAGTCCATTGCGACAATTGATTAGAGCGTTGGTGGTCGCTAAGAATGATCTTCCTAAGATTACTGGAATGTGATCTTTTGGATTAATCACTGGTTCAGTCTCGAGGATCACAAATTATAGGATAAATAAAATTACTTACCTTGATTAACCATCTTCCATAACTTCTTTGGGGACCCTCACTGATCAATCTGCCAATTGCAATATAATTTCTGTAGGCTTTAATTCTCCTATCCTTAATTTTTCATATATCGAATATGTAGGATATTCACACTAGCCCCTAAGTCTAATAAGATCCTGTCAATGATGGTTTCCCCAATAATACAAGAGATTATAGGAGACCCTAGATTTTTATACTTGACAAGCATGTGGCTTGATAGATTTGAGCTTACACTAGCCGCCAAGAAGGCTTTTTGGGAACATTGGTGGTCTTCTTCTTTGTGCATAGATCTTTGAGAAATTTGACATATGTGGGAACTTGTTGGATCATATCTAATAGAGGGATATTCACTTTCACTTATTTAAACATCTCTAAGATTTGATCTATATGGGCTGAGTATTTGTTGAACCTAAATCTATTTGAAAAAAGAGCTACAGAATTGGAGGGTGATATCTCGAATTGCTTAATCCTTGATGTGGACTCTTCAAGTGGCTTGGGTGGTTTGTTCATCTCTGTTGACTCTTTAGATTTATCTAGATCCTCAAACTCGATCTGATCGATCACTTGCTCATGAGGTGGTTTAGACAATGGCTCATCTTGATCTTCAGGTGTACCGACATGGTTGTCTACTTATTTTTCAGACCTTAAAGTGTGAATTGCATTTAATGGTTGATCTGGGCTCTTTGTTATGGTCCTTGATTATTCTGGATCTTAAGATTAGCCTCGGATTGACTCGGTAGTTTATCTTTTTCTCTTTCACTTACAACCAAGGCTAATTGACCTAATTACATCTCTAAACAGGTAATAGCCTAGGTGTTGGAAGTTAAAAGCTGGCCTGTGGTCTGCATAAAGTTGTTCAGTGTAGTATTGGTGCTAGCAGATGATTTTGCCAGGATTTTCAGACTTTTTTCTAGCGAGTTAAGCTTTTGATCATTGTTGAAACCTGATGGGGTATTTGATGATTGAGTGGATCTGGGGTTGGGTTGAGGAAAGTAGGTCTAATTGAGTTTGACCCTTATGACCAAGAAAAATTAGGATGGTTCCTCCATCTTGGATTGTATGTTGGTGCGTAGGGATCATTTGTGGATCTTTGATAGGCTACGTTCATCTGTGCTACTTCATTCTCGACTGACCCATCAAGAAAGGACATCCTTCCATCATGTGGTCTGTGGCATTTCACCCATTATAAGTTGTTATTGCAACTTGATTCACTTGGGTGTGTTCTTTGAGTTCTAGAGCCTTTATCCTACGGATCAAAGATGTAAATTTAGCCTCTTCAGCTAGAAAAGGTTGAACTTGATATACACCTCCTCTTGAAGGTGTGTGTCTGTCGGGTTCCCGAGTAATCTCTCATTATAGGCTCTTTTCTGCTAGGTCCTCTAAAAATTTTTAGGCTTCTATGGGTTCTTTATTCATGAATTGACCCTGACACATTGACTCTAATATGGTTCTTGAGTTTGGGTCTAGTCCTTCATAAATGATTTGGCACAACCTCCAAGTTTTATTCCATGGTGTGGGCATTGACTCAAAAGGTTCTTAAAATGATCAAAGTACTTCCAAAAAGACTCACTTGGTAATTGATAAAATTGATTAATTTCATTCTTAAATTTGGCAATCTTATGGTGTGGAAAATTTTTTTCAGGAACACTCTAACAAAACCCTCCCATGATGCGATGGATTGATTAGAAAGACTATATAATCACTTTTTGGCACTATCCTTGAGGACAAAGTTGATCAACCTAAGTTTTACAACATTCTCAATGAGCTGTTGAAGCCGCATCGTGGTGCATACTTCCTCAAATTTCCTCATAAAAATGTATGCATCCTCGATTCTGATGAATTTGAGAAGCATGTTTATGATCTGAGATTTAATTTCAAAATTGACATCAGTTTGTGCAGTTGGATATATGAGGATTGGGCTGTCCCAACTGGATAGCAAAGGTCTTTCAAGATCCTAGGTTCATGTTCCGGTTCACCCATGGTGGGCTTAAGGTCTACTGGACTTGATACAAACTTTGGATCTATTCTCACTAATCGACCAGATAACCTTATCCACGAAGAAATTTGAGAATTTTCAGCTATTTTTACAATTTTTTTATTTTATTTTTTAAAGAAGAGGAAATAGATGAGAAAAGAATTCGAAAGATGGGGGCCTAAGGAGTCCTAAATCTAGAGATGATAGAGAAGAACATTTTAATTAGGGTTAATATTTATAGGTTAGTAGTCACGTTATACAATCAATCCTCGTTAAGGGTAACCCTGGATCTAGACAGCTCCTAACTTGTTAAGGTTGTCTTTGAGCACTTCAGGTAAAAGACTAGCCACTCAACTAGCCAGGTAAATGTAAAGTCGATGAGGGTCCCCCCGTTGTTTTTCTTAGAGACCAACTGAGTTGGTCAGATAAACGAACAGAATCAATTAAATAACCATCTTTCTTCAGGACGTAGTCTTTGAACCACTTTTCTAGACACCAATCAAACTGACTAACCCTAACCTGATCTTACTCTTAGGATCCTTTGTCCTATTGAGCTCGAAAGTTCTTAGGGGCCAACGTCTAATTGATTTTAAGTTAAAGTTTAGGTTAATGCAATATGTAGGATGGTGGTTTGTGGGCCAAAGAAGGGTGATGAGATCTCCACCTTATCTTGTTTAGGGTTTCTGCCCTTAAGATATTTTATGGACTATGTAATGCAAGAAGAAAAGATGATCAGATTTGATAGTTAGTTAAGAGTAAATTGATTTGTTTTATTTTTTAGGTTTTGTGATTAAGTATCTAATTCCTTAAGTAGATTATGAGGTGTCAATGTAGAGATTTTTTTTTTGAAAGAAAGTAAGTTTGACTAAGGAACTAGATAACTTAGAAAGCAATTAAAAAAAAATTAAATAATCATGTCTAGATCTCCGATAATAGTGCCAAAATTTGATCGCTGTCATAAGCGGTCAAAAATAAAAATCAACTCAAACTATATAGATAGGGTGAGTCGGGATCGTCTCCACAGAGATTTAGGATGATTATCCTTTTTTCTTTTATGAAGAAAAAAATAAAAGAGAATTGATTGCAGAAGGATTAATAAGAAATAGAATAGAAAGAAATCAAAAGTATAAATTAAATTATGAAAGAAAATAATTCAGAGAAATAATCCTGGAATTCTGAATCCATCATGTAAAGAGATTTATTTCTTCTTTTTTTTATATTACAATATTTAATTCTTGAATTATGGTATTAGTATAGTTTATCTCTAAGGATACGAACTATATCAATAGATTACAGCTCGTCCTATTGGAGTATAAACTATCTAAATTCAATTACAAGATATAAGATTTAATCTAGCATACTACGATCTATCTTTCTTAAGCACGCACCGTATCCAGAGATCACGGCACGTCAACAGAAGGTATAGGCCGTGTAGGATGGATTAATATCTCAGAAAAAAATAAAAAGATATGAAATAAAAGTAAAATTTTATTGTATAAAAATTAAATATAAAAAAAAAATAAAAACTCATTTACAGCTTCATCATATTCTGGATTGAAGAAATTTAGCCACGCATCCAACTCTCTAGCTCCATAATCTCCCAATAATTGATCTCTAAAGCTTCTTGAATTTTTTCCCTATTTTTTTCTTATTTTTTCTCTAATTTTTTCTCTTCATTTTGGTGCTTAAATTGCTCAATTAAATTAACATCTTTTTTTATAAATATATCTAATTTCATATTTTTTTAAAATTACTTATTTTTCAAAAAATTTAATAAATTCATGAAATTAGGTTTTAAGAAGATGTTAACATCATAAATTATCAAAAATATCTACAATAAATATAAAAATATACCGCTTATTACTTATTTAGATCATGCTAATCTGACCTAGATCGCATTCTCCTCACCTGGGGGACGTGCTCCTTGATCTCCATTAATACTTGCACTTTGGACGCATTCAGAGAAGTATAGTTAGTGAATCTTCTAGGTAGTGATCAGCATTGTTGACCTCTAGGACTTCTAGGTCATTGGCCCCGAGGTGGAGA
This sequence comes from Elaeis guineensis, assembly GCF_000442705.2. Classification (NCBI taxonomy): domain Eukaryota; kingdom Viridiplantae; phylum Streptophyta; class Magnoliopsida; order Arecales; family Arecaceae; genus Elaeis; species Elaeis guineensis. The sequence continues at coordinate 2,218,928 of NW_027332425.1, forward strand.
TTTGGATCGTTGGCATCGAGGTGGAGTCCTAGATCACTGGCATCGAGGTGGAGTCCTAAATTGCTGTTGACCCCTTTAAGGATCTTTCCACCTTGGTGAGAGTTTTAGCTCTTCTTTTTTTTCCTCGTGGTAGCATCAGCTAAGATTCTATGCATCTCGAAGGTTTCTTTGGCTTTAGTGTATTTTTCTATCTGATCTAGCATTTCAATGAAGTCCTTCAGATATTTTTTCTTTAATAAGAAGATAAACGAGTTCTTCTAAAGTCCACCTATCAAAGCAGTCATTGCGATCGATTGGTTCCAGTCGCATACTTCTAAGGTGGCTATGTTAAAGCGGCTCACATTAGCTTGGAGAGATTCTTCTTCCTTCTACTTGATATTTACTTGAAAATTGGATCATTGATGCTGTCTTTTACTGCTAATGAAGTAGGGTACAAATAATCGACTCAGCTGGTCAAATGAGTGGATGGAGTTCAATTTTAAACTAGAGTACCAATGCCGAGCTATCTTTTTAAGTGTTGAAGGGAATGCTTGGCACAAGATTCTATCATTTGCTTCGTGAAGGAGCATAAGAGCTTTGAAGCTCTCTAGGTGAATTATTGGGTCGATCGATCTGTATAGATTTTCAGATGCAGCATCTTGAAGTTGATGGGCAGTGGCTCCTACATGATCTTGTTGTTGAAGGATGAGTCGATATGGAAATTGGCCCACTTATTCTGATCCAATGCCTGATGTTGTAGCACTTTGATTCGTTGGTTCATCTCCTAGAGCTTATGGTCAATGTTGGCATCATGGGTAATATAGACCTTTGTTGACACGATGGATATCGATCTGGAGTGAAGCCCTTTTCAAAATATTGGGTTGGAGAATGATGCCTCCATTCGGGACTCTTGGATTGACTCAATGTGTCTGCCTTCCCTGCTTTGGACTATGCGGGAGAGGTTGAGGCAATTGCTGCTAGAGCGCCTCCTGCACAGGATTTGATTATTGCATGTTGTGAACTACCATGGTCAGTGCTTACATTTGATCGACCAGTGCGTTGAATTGGTTTGGATTCACCCTTACGGTCAATTGAGATGGCTGCGGAGGCATCTCCAATTGTTGAGCCGGGACATGATTTTCGATTGGATTTTCGGCCAATCGGATCACCATGACATTGGAATGTCATGATGATGTTCTGCATGGTGGCATTGTTGTAGATCTCTAAAAGTGGGTATGGGCCCTTCTTTTAGTGCCAATCTGTTGCTGTGATTTTCAAACTTGAGATCAGTACGGCTAGAATGGATAGCAACAACAGGACGACGATGGCAAAACTTACAAAAGAAGTCCCAGACCAAAGTTAGCTCAAGTGAAGATCCTCCGATGCTCAAGTTAGAATCTTAAAATAGATGAAAAAGAGTGTGTGAGAGAGAGAGATTGCATACTTAGGGGTCCCTTGTTTGCCTCTATTTATAGAGATGGGAGCCATGAGAGAGGAGAGTTGTTGGAAGCCATCTTGGTCGCTTCGAACGTATTACTCTGAGATTTATGGTTCGATCTCTTAGGATTTGATGGTTGTCGTTGCCTTATCCGACTTGTGGCTACCTATTCTTAGTGGTCACGTGATCTAAAGAAAGGCTCGGGAGTTCCTGGTTAACTTTGCCAAGTATGTCGATCAAGGTCGATTGAGGCTGCCAAGGATCGATGGAAGGGTCAGCGATCAATCTTGGGGTGACCATGACTGAGGTTTGCTGGTATTTTTGGCTTTAGACAGTAGAGGTTTTCTTCCCATAATAGGATGCAAATTTATTGATATCTAGAATACGGTAAGGTATCCTATCTTAGGTTAAGAGGCTCGTTGTAAGCTAGGAACTTGGTTCGCACCTATGGGTGCCAATTGGGTCGGGTTAGATCGAATATCGATCGGATTGATGTGGATCGGATCAAAAAATCATCAATCTAAACTCGACTTATTTATTAAATAGATAAAAATTCAGACCTAAATCTAATCTATTTATTAAACAAATAATTCGATCCAACCCATTTGACTCATTAATTGAATAGATCAAGTTAGATTAAGTGGGTTAAATAGATTAAATGGGTTAAACAAATAGGATTAAACAGGTTAGAAACATGTTAAGTAGGTTTTAAACAAATTAAAGAGTTCTTAAATAGGTTAAATGAACTAAATAAATTAAATGGATCATCTGATTCAATCCGACTTGAATATTAAACAGGTTAAATGATCAGATATTTAAAATCCAAATTCAACTCAAATATTAAACATGCTAATTTGTTGATGATCCGAACCCATTTAGCCTAAATTGAAACCTATTTATGATGGGTCGAACACGAATCGGATTGCTGAGTTGGATCATATTTTGCTAACCTTATTCACATCTCAACCCATGATAATACTATCCAAGGTGGACTACTAGGATTGATTATTCAATAAGAACATACTAGGGTGTTAGTACGAGATCACATCTTGCTTAAGAAAGATGTGATCGTCCATCTGCAGGGAAGCGTGGTGGGTGATGTGCATGTATTTTTAAAAATTTTACATCGAAATATACATGATTAAACAATTTAATCTATAATACATGTATAGATCAAATCTAAATCACTATACAAGATCTATGACATAAACTAATATGCATGTATACACATCTGAAATCTAAAATTTAGCAAGTACAGATCATATCTATGTGTAATTGGATCATATCTAATTCATATTTAGATTATATTTAAAAATTAATTGAGATCAAAATCTCATACCTGAGCGTGGATAGTAGTTCACCGCATCTAAAATCCATGATAGATATTTCTTGATGATGCTTGGCAGTCGCACACGCATCCGATCTCTACAGGTATCCACACGAAGTCTTTGTGCTGATCGATCTCTCCGGAAGTGCTAGCTCATGAAGATACCATCCTTTGATTGATCTAAAAGGAACATGATAAAATTAAAGAATAAGAAGATCCCCTCTTTTTTCTTTCTAAATCCATACATCTGATCTCTACAATAGAGATCAAGAGAAGAACCCTTTCTTCTCAATTTTCATGTATAAGAGAGAACCTTTCTGTCTTCCTTTCACACCCTTAAGAAGAACTTTTTTTTTGATTTTTTATAATAAAAATTAGATCTAATCTAATTTTTTATACTAAAAATCATATAAAATCTTGAGATATAAAAAATCCAAAAGAAGAATCCAAGAGAAGAATCGTTCTTCTCTCTTCTTCTCTCTTTTCTTCTTGATTTAGAACTCTAAAGATCTCCAAACACACAATCAGATTTTTTTGATATTTTTCTTCTAAATTTTTATGTTAAAAATTAGATCTAATCTAAATTTTATCTTGGAGAAAAAAAAAATCTGAAAGAAGAACTTCTTCTTCAAGATTGCGCACAAAAAGAAGATCCATTTTCTTCCTTGATCTAAAACTTCAAGAAGCCCCAAACCCAAATCAATTTTTTTTTAATATTTCTCCTCTAAATATATATATTAAAAATTAGATCTAATCTAATTTTTATTTTAAAAAAAATTTAAAAAAATTTAGAAGAAGAACTCCTTCTTCTTCAAGGCTGCACGCAAGAAAGAAGACCCTTCTTCTTCCTTGATCTTTCTCTCCTTGGGAAAAAAATTTTTCTTCAATTTTCTACTGTATAACCAACAGAAAAAAAAATTTTAATACCCAAAAATTAGTAAGAAAAGATCAAAAAAATATATCAAGAAGAAGAGAAGAAAGTGGATGTTGCGAGCGGGATCTTGGGGCATCCAACACTTGGACACCCCCCTCCTTATTTTGGGCGACCATAAAGAGGAGATGGGGCACCTCTTTTTTCATGGGAGGAAGAGAGGAGAGGGGTGTAGCACTTCTTCATGGGGCATGGGGTTTCTCACGGTAAAAAATGAGGCATGGAGAATTGTTTATCACATGAGGTGGCTTTGTTTTCGGTTTAGTCCTGTATCCAAATAGGATTCAAGATCTTGATCAAATTCTAACTAATTCTTGGATCCAATTCTAACCAATTTAGAAATTAGTTATAATAAATTAACTAATTGAATCTTAGCCCAATTAGATCCTAATCCAATAGAAAATTAGTTAGATTAAAACTCCATTGATTCAGGAATTGATTCTTGATGGATATCAGGGAAGTTTTTTTTAATAATAGGGCTTGATCCAATCAAATCTATTTTCAAATGACATTTGATCAAATCAAAGCCTATTATCCAATAGGGTTAGATCCAATCCAAGTCTATTTATAAAATAATTTTATATTCATGCATCTCTAAGATCAATTGGAATAAGCTCTGTTATTCAATAGGACTACATCCAATTAATACAAATCCAATCTAATTGAATCCAATTCAATTAGATCTAATCCAATCTCCATTACTCAATCAAAATAAGTCAATTAATAATCATATTATTAATTAATTATTTTTTTAATTCACCAACTATTAGTAAATTATTTATTACAATCTTTGTAAAAGATTAATCATCAATCAAATTGATAATTAAATCTTTTAACGATCCGTAATCATCGATCAGCTATTTGATCAGATAGGTACTTCTATGTATGTGACCCCATAGGTTCGAACCTAAGCCAATAGTACAAGAACAATTTCTGTACTAATCGATATAACCATCTAGCAATGAGATCCGATATTTGGATAGATCGAATGTATGTCTAGCAACACTTTAGAATCCATATGGATATAGTTATCGTATAATTCATCCATTTGACACTCAATGCTCAAAGACAACTTTGAGATAAACTGTCAATCCAGGATGAGTGGTCCACATTGTGTCTCAATCTCAAAAATTTTGTGACTCCTCACTAGGACTACTTTGGCTAAAGTTTTGCTGAATTAAAATACAATGATGCATCATCTCCAATTTTACTTAGAGCGGATAATCTTATCTTGACTCACACTCAGACTTCACAAGTACTTGACTGTACCCAAAAATCTTCTATCATCGAATTAAAAATTCGGATAATCTATCTTCAAAGCACAATGAGTTGCTTGTAAGTCACCGAGGCAGCCTCAGGTCTAAGGGATACATATACCCATATCCCATCAAAACAGCCCTTGATAGCAGAGTACTCCGAAAGTGGTCATGCTTAGTGAAATGTACTCCTACATATCATCCATATACCATATCCGTATCACCACACGTCTTGGTTAAGAGGACAACCAACTAATATGGCATACAATGATCTATACTCGATACAATTATCATCTTTGTGACAATTGTATCATTTGGTTGCGAGCAGGATTTAAGAACCACATGATAATTTTTTTTTATTATTTTGAAAGTAGTTCTAAGGACTTCATCATAATATATGAGTTCTATTTTAGAATATATATTCATTATGATAAATCTGCTAGATAATATTTATCATTTTATAATTCATATATTTATATAAAGCACAATCGTCTATAACCTCGATGATTGACTTTAGGACACATTTCTCAACAACTTTCACTTGGACTAAAGCCAATCAAATTAGTATCAAATACCCATCTTTTATTTTAGATCATCGAATTCATTAGATTCGATTGCTCTAGTCAATGGGTTGGTCAAGTTCTCCTTTCAGTCGATCTTCCTGAGGTCGACTTTATTTCAATCTTATCGAACAAGGTGATTGCAATGCAAAAAGTATTTGTTTCATAAATGGAATATCAGTTCTTCAGCTTGAGCTATGGCTCCAGTAGTGCTGTTAATATAGAAGAACTGGACCATCAATGAAGGGTGCCTCTCCAAGCTCGCTAATAAACTTTCATAACCAAACAACTTCTTTACTAGCATCAAATGCTGCAAAGAACTCTATATCGTAAATAGAATTGGCTACTAATTATTGCATGGAACCTTTCCAGCTTGTCACTCATCCTTTTAGGATAAAAACACAATTTAACACAACTTTATCATTTCCATCCGACTAAAAACTAGAATCATTATTCCACAGATTTTAAGGCAGATTCTCCATAAACGAGCTATTGATTTTTAGTATTTCATTAATATTTAAGGATAGTTCTCATAACCTTCCAAATCTTTATGAAAAATAGAGATGACAACCAAGCTTTTATTCTCTATAATGTAGGGATGTCATTCTCGATTAAGAAAATTTCATCCAAACAGTACAAAGAATAGTTTTACAGAACTATTAGGCCATTTGTACATACAAGATTCTACTTCATTCTTAATAAAGTCATATATTCAAAATATATATTCTAACAATGAGAAGCTTGATTCAACCTGAATGGACTTGAGGATTGCTATAAGCAAATTGTCTCATCATAGTCAACACTATAACTTTGATGAAATTCTTTGACAATCAGACAGAATTAATAGGTCTCCATCTTTCCATCTGCACCTCTTATCTATCTAAAATCTACTCACACCTCATGGGTCTTACCCCTTCAGGTGAACCAACGAATGTCCATACAATATTGATCTTTATGGACTTCATTTCAGATTTAATGACTCCAAGCCACTTCTCAATGTTAGATCCTTGTATTGCATCTATATGGGAGATCAAATTGTTGGGAATAGTGTCCCAAAGCCAATCGTCAGCCTGTTGACGGTTGTGCTCCTTTTGTATTAGTACATAAATTATAAATAAATAAAAATTATTTTGGTATTTTTTTATCACAAATGTTTCATCTTCTAATGAACTCTTGTGTTGTGGTGAAGTCCTTAGGACTATTTAGACTCGACAAAGGAGGATTTGTCGCTTAGTCCTTCAACCTGTTTGCGATCAAATGATATGTTGTTACCAAGGATGACAATGTTTATCGAGCATAGGTCGTTGTGTGCCATATGGATTGGTTGTTCTCATAACCAAGGAGTGTAGAGATACTGGTATGGCATACAGGTGAGATATAATGGTACATCTGCACTGAACGTGACTGACTCCGGAGCTATTTCTGCTGTCAAGATTTGCTCCGATGGGATATAGGTATAAATGTCCCTCCGATCTGAGGCTGCCAAGGTGACTTGCAAGCAAATCACTGCACTTAGGCACTGGACTACCTGAATTTCTAATTCAGTGACGGAAGACTGCTGGGTGTAGTCAAGTACTTGACTTGTCGGTGCGTGTGTCAAGATGGGATTGACTACTCCAGTTTAGGAGCTATGTACAGTCGTGTTTCAATTTAGCAAAATCTTGGCTAGGGTAGTTCTAGTGAGGAGTCACAGGACTAATTGAGTTGAGCACGATTCGGATGATCTCATCAGGGTTGACAGTTTAACCCTGAGTCGTCCTAAACACAGGGGTCAAAAGGGATGAATTATACGGTAACCATATTCACGTAGGTTCTGAATATTGCGATTGCGACTATTCGATCTATCTGATCGTCGGATACCATTGCTAGATGGTCACTTCGATTAGTACAAGAATTGGTTCCTGTGCTACCGGCTTAGGTTCGAACCTGCGGGGTCACACACATTAGAGATTCCTTTCTGATCTGATGGTTGATTATGAGTCTTATGTGTCTGAAACTCTATGATTGAGAATTAGGATTCTCTGATCATGAGTTCCACACATTTTGGATACCGGGGTCAAAATTTTAAATTTCAAATTTTGAATTTGAAATTTGAACTCTTTGATCAGGGTTTCATATCGATGGTCTCTGATGCGTAATTGCCCATCGAATTTAGACTCAATAATTATGAGAGATTTTATTAGTGATTTGATCGCTAATTAACTTAATTTGATTGAGTAATTATTTTTGGATCAAGTTCAATTGAATTAGATTCAGTTGGATTTGACCCGATTAGGTTATGAGTTGACCTAATCGTCGAGATGGTTTGATCCCTGATTTGATCAGGGGTTGGGCTTAGTCAATTTCTGATTTGATTAGGATTTTATTAAGCCTAATTAAGCCTAATTAATTTAAATTTAATTTAGTCTAATTGTGCTTAACCTATTTTGATTAGGTTGGTTCAATTAAGATCAAACCACCATTTGAATTTGAATCCCTGCACCACCTTAAATCTCTGCGCCCATTTGAATTCACGAGAAGAAACTTCTCGTAAATTTTTTCTCATGCAAAGCCCTTCTCACGCCCACTTTTGTGCACCATATGGATGGATAAAGCTGATTAGTTAACCATTCAAATTCAAAGTGTGTTTGAATTTGAATGGATAACTTATCTCTTTTGCCTTCAAGCTTATCCATCTTGTGCGCCACATAATTCACACGAGAAAGAGTTTCTCGTGAAACCTTTCCACACACAAAGATTCCACGCCTTTCTCTTCTCATGCCATAAGTGGATAAGGATGAGTTGGTTTTCATTTGAATTCAAATTTGATTTGAATTCAAATGTGTAACCACTTGTCTTTATCCTCTCACGCGGATAAGACACGTTTTGAATGTTTTAAAAGAGATAGGGAGCTGGGGCGTGCGTAGAAAAATTTTGAGAAAGAAAGTGGGGTGTGAGGAAGCCTTGTGCATGAGGTGAAGGTCCAAAACCTTCCAAGAGAAAAAGAAAGAAAAGAAAGAAAATTGGGCGCAGGGTTTTTGGTGTGCACCCTAGGGTTTCTACCTAAGGTTTGGGAAGTGAGATTTGTGTGCCACGAGTGTCATGAGTCCACCAAATTTTAGGAAGAGATCCATCAGCCTCTCAATCAATCATGCAGATGATCCAGAGCATCTGAGGAGTCAGCACACATCGATCGAAGGAGTTCGATCAACATCAGCCATCAAAAAGGTGAAATCACGAACTAGCATTCGTGAGGAGCCGATCAGACGAAAGCTTCGTGTGGATGATTTGCAGAGGCCAGATACTAGTGTGGCTGTGACGTGATGATCAGAGCTCCCCAATAGTGATCAGATTATGGTGATCGACTATCCGTAAAAGGTGATGTGTTCTAAACACAGTACAGTAAAAAATTTACTGTTTCAAATTTGAATTTCAAATTTAAATGCATGCTGTTGTATCATATTTAGATCCTAGTGTAGGATTAACTAGTATTAATTAATAAAATTAATTAATAATTCCATGATAAAATAATAATTTTGAAAAAGTTTTAAAATTATCATTTTATCCATACACTGAATTTTCGCTACAAATAGTATCAGAGCATGGTTCTAGAATATGATATACATATGCATGCGTAGATTAAGGTGTAATCTATAAGTTCAAATTTGAAATTTAAAATTTGAATTTTGAAATTTGAATTTTGAATTTTGAATTTTGAAATTTGAAATTTGTTTGAAATTTCAAATTTGAAATTTGAAATTCAAAATTTAAAATTCAAAGATTGGAAATTCAAAATTTAAAATTTGGTTGAAATCTCAAATTTGAAATTTGAAATTTGAAATTCAAAATTTGAAATTTGAAATTGAAAATTCAAAATTTAAAATTCAAAGATTGAAAATTCGAAATTTGAAATTTGGTTGAAATCTCAAATTTGAAATTTGAAATTTGAAATTTGAAATTTGAAATTCAAAATTTAAATTTTGAAATTGGTATATTTAGATATACTTGATCCAAGTAGCAAGTAATCTAATTGGGTTGGTTGCCATGGCCGTCCGGTCATAGGAGAAAAGTAGGGTTTAAAGGCCCTCTCTTTCCATTCGATGGGGTCTCCTATGGCGGTAGGGGTGTCGATGCAATTATATCCCATGCCGATGAAGCAGCGAAAGGACTTAATTATAAAATTTATCATGAATGTGTTAGATTAGATCTAAAAAAAATTAATGATTTATTTTGAGTTATTTTCTGTTATGAAATGAGCAATAGGATTGCTGTTTATGAAATGTGCTAACCCGTTTGTGAAATGAGTAAACACATTTGGTGAACAAAAAATAAAATCTTTTAAAATTTGAAAATTATTTTCAAAATGCCAAACCCTGACCCATCAGCCCAAGTACTTAATTAAAAAAATTAAGTATTGTCTAGTAGGTCTAGAATTGTGAATTAAGACCTAAGACAATTGAATAAACTTGTGGGTCAATGGGTTAGATGAATTAGGTCCATAATTGGGTTAGACCTAAGGTTAGCTTAAAAAATGGACTAAATGGAGTAATCGGTCAAATCTAATCAAAAGTTGAATTAGATTAGGTCAAGGATACTCTAGACTCAACTTCAATAGTTGTAGTTGAATGGGTCTATGTCTTTAACTAGATCAAGATGGACTTAATTCATGGCTACGCGGTGGAGCCCGATTTACTAAGTTGATCAAAATTAAAACTAATGAACCGGTTGGTGTCTAAGGTAAGTTCGGCAGTTTTGACCAGTGGTTCTTAAGCGGGAGCTACTCGCATTGATTCGATCATTGACAAGTTAATGACAAATCCCCACCAATACCTGGCCAATCTGGTAAGTTAGATTTTGATTAGATCACTTGGTGCTTAGAGCTCACCCATGTCATTAGGTAAATCAGTGTGACTGATTTAGGTGCTCCTAATGCCAGCTTTAATTAAATTCTTTTTAATCTGACTTGGTGAAGTCAGTAGGAGGATTGAAATTGGCTGGATGATTTCTTCTCTACTATCCTTTAATAAAATCCTCAAAAATTATTAGGTCCCTAAAATGATTAAGTTATAATGATAACTAAGTCAATGTCTTCCATTAAGTGAGTGATAATGAGTCCATTAGTTCAATGATCATTGGAGGCCCAAAGGCCTGGTGCTCATTGGCTAATGGAATTATCATTCATAATATGATAATTTGGTTGAGTCTTTCTGATGGTGGTTAGGTTGGCCGGCCAAAGTTGGGCCTGATCATTTATTGGTCTGATTCACCAAATTAAGTCATGTTAATGGTTGGACCTAACCAGATCTTTTCAGTGGAGGCCAAAGCCTACTGATTAGGTTCTGGGGCAAAATCAATTACTAGAAGTTATTTAGAGAAACAACTGGTTAAGAACCTACCCATAGATGCACATGGGTTGACCAACCAAAGTTGGGCTCGTGTGTAGTCTTTGTGGATTCTAGTACCCATTAAGGAATTAAAGTAATTCCTCGAATTGGAGGTTGAGGCTACCAGTTCGTAAAATATTGGAAAAAACTTTAGATTAAAGTCCAAGTCTTTAGTATTAATTTATGTACTAATAGAGGTCTGGTTTTCCTTTATACAGCTATGGCCACTACCCTGTCGCTCCGGTCATTATTAGATAATGACAAGCTCATGGGACCTAATTTCGATAGCTGATATCAAAAATTGAAAATCATCCTTGAGCATGAGCGGATCCTTTATGTAGTAACGGATCCAGCACCTGAGGAGCCAGCACCGAATGCTAGTAAGGCGATCCGTGATACTTACCAGAAGTGGCTCAATGACCGCACCACCGTCTGATGTATTATGCTGGCAGTAATAAATGATGAGTTCAGCCGCAGGTTTGAGAACACCCAGCCACAAGAGATGCTTCAAATGTTAAACGACTCCTTTGGCACACCTGACGATGTTGAAAGGCACAAAACTAGTTGTGCCATTTTCAATACTCGGATGAGGGATGGGGCTTCAGTCACTGATCATATACTGTACATGATCGAGATGATTGAGCGCCTAAGCAAATTGGGTTTTTCTCTGCACGAGCAGCTCGGTAAGGATGCGATCCTTAATTTCTTGCCCAAGTCCTTCCTCCTATTCCTTACTCATTTTCGAATGACAAAGCCTGCAGTAAACTACCACGGGTTGTTGGGGTTGCTGCAGAATTTTGAGAAGGATCACCAGCTCCATAAGGAGTCGGTGAATGTAGTGGGAGGGTCTTCTTCTCGTCATCGACCCTTTGGGAAGGGGAAGAAGAACAAGAAGAAGAAGAACAAGAAGGTGCAGCCTTATGCTGGGACGGTTGCATAGGGTCAAACCAAGAAGCACAAGCCCGACCAGAGCCAGGCGGAGTGCTTCTTTTGCAAGAAGCAGGGGCATTGGAAGAGGAACTGTCCTCAATACATTGCCTCCCTGGACCCGAACAAGCCGAAGAAGAAGCAAGGTAATTATATGATAACTCCTTGCAACTTTTCCATTTGTGATACTACTGTCTGGGTATTGGATACCGAAAGCCCTTATCATATTTGTAATTCGATGCAGGGTCTGTAGGTCAGTAGGAGATTTGATGAAGGCAAGAGGTTCCTGAACATTGGAGATGGAAGCAAAGTTCCAGTTCTAGCTTTAGGAATCATGAGTCTTGTAATCAATTCTCGTAATATAATTCTGAGTGAATGTCACTATTGTCCAAGCTTTTTATTAAATATTATTTCTGTAGGCCTTTTGGCCATGTACGGTTATGATTTTTTAATAAAAAAAAATATTTGTAATATCATTTTGAATGGTATTACAATGTTTGTTGGACAATTAAATAATAGAATTTACTTACTATCACAGCCTGTTAATGTGGTTCAAAACTTCGGTAAACACCCTAGAATAGATAATGTGCCAGAAGTCTACCTTTGGCACTATAGGCTAGGTCATATCAATAAGAACAGGATAAACAGGTTGGCTCAAGAAGGAATTCTTGAACTTGGTGATTGTGAATCACTTCCAACCTGTAAGTCTTGTCTTCTTGGAAAGATGACCAAGTCACCTTTTACTGAAAAAGATGAGCGAGCCAGTGAACTCTTGGGTCTGGTATATTTTGATGTATGTGGACCTATGAGCTCAAGTGCAAGAGGTGGATATTTCTACTTCATAACCTTCACAGACGACCTATCGAGGTATAGGTATGTCTACTTAATGAAGCATAAGTCGAAGTCGTTTGAAATGTTCAAACTATTCCGAAATGAGGTAGAAAAACAAACTGGGAAGTGTATTAAAATTCTTCGATCTGATCAAGGAGGTGAATACCTTTCCAATGAGTTTCTGACGTATCTAGGAGAGAATGGGATTCTCTCTCAGTGGACTCCTCCTGGAACACCACAGCATAATGGTGTGTCTGAAAGGAGGAATCGGACCTTATTGGACATGGTTCGATCCATGATGAGGTTTGCTGGTCTGTCGATCTCCCTCTGGGGATATGTACTCGAATCAGCTTGTTACCTTCTAAATAGAGTTTCGAATAAGTCTGTAGCCAAAACGCCATATGAGATATGGATAGGACGTAAGCCAGTACTCTCGCACCTTAGGGTTTGGGGGTGTCCGGCTTATGTTAAACATTTAATTACAGACAAGGTTGGACCTAGATCTGACAAGTGTAATTTTATAGGGTACCCAAAAGAGACCAAAGGGTATTATTTCTACCTTGCTGATGAGCAAAAGGTGTTTGTCAGCCTTAAAGCAATCTTTTTAGAAAAGGAGTTCCTTAGTGAAGGAACTGTTGCCTCTAAGGTCAAACTTGACGAAGTTCGACAGGTAGAAAAACCGACACATGTTACTGAACCTGAATCGGATTTGATTAGATCAGATCCGGAGCCCATTGATTATGCACCCTTAAGACGGTCTGGTAGAGTACCACATCAACCGGACAGATACTATGATTTCTTGATCCGGGATGGCGATCCTATCGAACTTGATGAAAATGATGAGGATCCGATCACCTACATGGATGCAATGCAGAGATCTGACTCTGAGAAATGGCTAGAGACCATGAAATCCGAAATGGAGTTCATGAAGGTCAACGATGTGTGGACATTGGTTGACTCACCCGAAGGAGTGAAACTCATAGGGTGTAAGTGGGTCTTCAAGAGGAAGAGGGGTGCAGATGGAAAGGTGGATACCTATAAAGCCCGTCTGGTTGCCAAGGGATATCGTCAACGTTATGGTATAGACTATGACGAGACGTTTTCTCCTGTGGTAATGCTCAAATCCATTCGGATTATGCTTGCGATAGCTGCCCATCCAGACTATGAAATCTGGCAGATGGATGTGAAGACAGCTTTCCTAAACAGAGAGCTGGACGAAGAAGTGTATATGATACAACCTGAAGGGTTCACATCCACAGATGAGTCTAAGGTATACAAGCTACAAAGGTCCATTTATGGACTTAAGCAGGCATCTCGGAGTTGGAACATACGTTTTGATAGGACGATCAAAACATATGGCTTCGTTAAGAACGGAGAAGAGCCTTTCATTTATAAGTGGGCTAATGGTCCAGTAGTAGTATTTCTTGTATTGTATGTGGATGACATTCTCTTAATCGGGAATGATATCCCTGCATTACAGGGAATAAAGATTTGGCTATCGTCACAGTTCTCCATGAAGGATCTGGGAGAAGCTTCCTACATCCTAGAGATGAGGATCTATAGGGATAGATCCAAAAGGTTGCTTGGCTTATCCCAGTCCACATACATTGATACTATGCTGAAAAGGTTCAGCATGGAGAATTTCAAAAAGGCTATCTACCGATAGGCCATGGAATTTCTCTCTCGAAAAGGGATTGTCCGACAACACCTCAAGAGAGAGAGCGTATGGATAGGATTTCATATGCTTCGACAGTGGGATCTATCATGTACGCCATGACATGTACACGACCAGATGTGGCATACTCACTAGGGGTAGTGAGTAGATACCAATCTGATCCAGGGGAAAATCACTGGAAGGTTGTTAAAACCATCCTGAAGTATTTAAGAAATACTAAGGACCAGTGGCTTGTATATGGTGAATCGGACTTGAGACTTATAGGGTTTACAGACTCTAGTTTCCAGTCTGATCACGATGACAGCAAGAGTGTGTCAGGATTTATTTTTACCCTTAATGGTGGGGCTGTCTGCTGGAAGAGCTTCAAGCAGCATACTATGGCTGATTCAGTATGCGAGGTGGAGTATATTGCTGCATCAGATGCTGCCAAAGAAGCGATGTGGCTGAGAAAATTCATCATCGAGCTCGGAGTAGCACCCTCCCTTGTTGGTCCAGTTTTGCTCTACTGTGAGAGCTCTGGAGCCATTGCTCAGGCGAAGGAACCGAAGACACACCAGCGGATGAAATATATTCTGCACCGCTACCATCTCATCCGGAGATTGTGGATCGAGGGTGACGTCGACCTTCAGAAGATCGACGGGAAGGAAAACCTGGCCGACCCATTTACTAAAGCCATTGCGGTGAAGGAGTTCAACGACTATAAGTCAAAAATGGGTATTAGATACTGCACCGATTGGCTTTAGGCCAAGTGGGAGATTGTTGGAAACAGTATCCCAAAGCCAATCATCAGCCTGTTGATGGTTGTGCTTCTTTTGTATTAGTACATGAATTATAAATAAATAAAATTATCTTGATATTTTTTCATCACAAATGTTTTATCTTTTAATGAACTCCTGTGTTGTGGTGAAGTCCTTAGGACTATTTAGACTCGACAAAGGAGGATTTGTCATTTAGTTCTTCAACCTGTTCGCGACCAAATGATATGTTGTTACCAAGGATGACAACGTTTATCGAGCATAGGTCGTTGTGTGCCATATGGGTTGGTTGTCCTCATAACCAAGGAGTGTGGAGACACTGGTATGGCATACAGGTGAGATATAATGGTACATCTGCACTGAACGTGACTGACTCCGGAGCTATTTCTGCTGTCAAGATTTGCTCTGATGGGATATGGGTATAAATGTCCCTCCGACCTGAGGCCGCCACGGTGACTTGCAAGCAACTCACTGTACTTAGGCACTGGACTACCTGAATTTCTAATTCAGTGACGGAAGGCTGCTGGGTGTAGTCAAGTACTTGACTTGTCGGTGCGTGTGTCAAGATGGGATTGACCACTCCAGTTTAGGAGCTGTGTACAGTCGTGTTTCAATTTAGTAAAATCTTGGCCAGGGTAGTCCTAGTGAGGAGTCACAGGACTAATTGAGTTGAGCACGATTCGGATGATCTCATCAGGGTTGACAGTTTAACCCTGAGTCGTCCTAAACACAGGGGTCAAAAGGGATGAATTATACGGTAACCATATTCACGTAGGTTCTGAATGTTGTGATTGCGACTATTCGACCTATCCATCATCGGGTACCATTGCTAGATGGTCACTTCGATTAGTACAGGAATTGGTTCCTGTGCTACCGGCTTAGGTTCGAACCTGCGGGGTCACACACATTAGAGATTCCTTTCTGATCTGATGGCTGATTATGAGTCTTATATGTCTGAGACTCTATGATTGAGAATTAGGATTCTCTGATCATGAGTTCCACACATTTTGGGTACCGGGGTCAAAATTTTGAATTTCAAATTTTGAATTTGAAATTTGAACTCTTTGATCAGGGTTTCATATCGATGGTCTCTGATGCCTAATTGCCCATCGAATTTGGACTCAATAATTATAAGAGATTTTATTAGTGATTTGATCACTAATTAACTTAATTTGATTGAGTAATTATTTTTGGATCAAGTTCAATTGAATTGGATTCAGTTCGGTTTGACCCGATTAGGTTAAGAGTTGACCTAATCGTTGAGATGGTTTGGTCCCTGATTTGATCAGAGGTTGGGCTTAGTCAATTAATGATTTGATTAGAATTTTATTGAGTCTAACTAAGCCTAATTAAGTTGGATTTAATTTAGTCTAATTGTGCTTTATCTATTTTGATTAGGTTGGTTCAATTAAGATCAAACCACCATTTGAATTTGAATCCCTGCACCACCTTAAAGCTTTGTGCCCATTTGAATTCACGAGAAGAAACTTCTCATGAATTTTTTCTCATGCAAAGCCCTTCTCACGCCCACTTTTGTGCACCATATGGATGGATAAAGCTGATTAGTTAACCATTCAAATTCAAAGCATGTTTGAATTTAAATGGATAACTTATCTCTTTTGCCTTCAAGCTTATCCATCTAGTGCGCCACATAATTCACACGAGAAAGAGTTTCTCGTGAAACCTTTCCCTGCACAAAGAGTCCACGCCCTTCTCTTCTCACACCACAAGTGGATAGGGATGAGTTGGTTTTTATTTGAATTTAAATTTGATTTGAATTCAAATGTGTAACCACTTGTCTTTATCCTCTCACGCGGATAAGACACGTTTTGAACTGTTTTAAAAGAGATAGGGAGCTGGAGCGTGCGTAGAAAATTTTGAGAAAGAAAGTGGGGTGTGAGGAAGCCTTGTGCATGAGGTGAAGGTCCAAAACCTTCCGAGAGAAAAAGAAAAAAAGAAAGAAAATTGGGTGCAGGGTTTTTGGTGTGTACCCTAGGGTTTCTACCAAGGGTTCGGGAAGTGAGATTTGTGTGCCACGAGTGTCGTGAGTCCACCAAATTTCAGGAAGAGATCCATCAGCCTCTCAACCAATCGTGCAAATGATCCAGAGCATCCGAGAGTTGGCACACATCGATCGAAGGATTTCGATCAACATCAGCCATCAAAAGGGTGAAATCACGAACTAGCATTCGTGAGGAGCCAATCAGATGGGAGCTTCGTGTGGATGATCCGCAAAGGCCAGACACTAGTGTGGCTGTGATGTGATGATCAGAGTCCCCGACGGTGATCAGATTGCGGTGATCGACTATCCACAAAAGGTGATATGTTCTGAACACAGTACAGTAAAAAATTTACTGTTTCAAATTTGAATTTCAAATTTAAATGCATGCTGTTGTATCATATTTAGATCTTAGTGTAGAGTTAACTAGTATTAATTAATGAGATTAATTAATAATTTCGCTATAAAATAGTAATTTTGAAAAGTTTTAAAATTATCATTTTGCCCCTTACTGAATTTTCGCTACGCAAATCTCCATCGCGAATCTAGAAACCAAAATATCTGTTTGGCTAATACGATACTCTACTATATCTATTCAAGGATGCCTTTACATCGGGTTTCAGATTTGATCTAATCAACTCTGATTCTGTTGGTTTGTGTCAGAGTTAGTTCTTCTACCTATCAAGCTTCATCAAGCTTGCTCTTAACGGCATCAGTTTCTTCACCAAAAAAATTTTTTCAAAAGGAATACCTTATGATTCATGAACATCTCATGTCCATCAGAAAGGTAGAAAAAATATCCTTAAATAATATTTATCTGACCAAGATCTAAGCTAATCGATTTGTGAATATTTCACACAAATTCGACACTCCAAACCCTAAGGTAAGAGAGTATTAAATTATCCAAGTCCATATCTCATATAGAGTTTTGGTGATCGATTTGCTCGAAATGTTCTCGAACATATATCAAGTAGTCTCTAAAATATGACCTCAGACAGACCAGCAAACTTCATAGTGGATTGAACCATATCTAACAAGATTTAATTCTCTTTTTCAGATATCTTTTTAAATAGTGATGTCTTAGGAGAGGTCCATTAAGAGAGAATTTAATTTTCTTCAAGGCATATCAAAACTTACTGTAAAGTTATTCACTTCATCAGTCAAACCATAAATTCTAATACTTTTTACAGTTCGTTTTCCTATCTCATTATAGAATCATTTGAATATTTCAATTGATTCGAATTTATGCTTCATAAGCAAGACGCACCCATGTCAAGATAGGTCGTTAGAGATTTAATGAAGTAGTAAAGTCCTCTTCTGGCACTTATATTCATGAGTACAAATACATTAATATGTATCAAACTCAAAATATCACTAGCTCATTCATCCTTTTTAATAAAAGATGAATAAGTCAACTATACCAAAAGTAGGCTTCAATGACATTATCTAATCTAGGATGCTAGTTAGATGTATACTTTACACTAATAGGCTATAGTAATGAGTTTATGTCATTTTCAATTGTCCACTCATTATTGTAGTATCATTCACAATGATATTACAATAATTATACTTACTGACACCATCAATAAAATTCGATAATAATGACAATCACTTAAAATGACATCTTTAGGATTGAGAACAAGCTCGATGATTCCTAATGTTAAGACTGGAACAGACTTCTATATCTTGCATTCAGGACTCTCTTGCTGTTTTCAAACCTTATACTATCCTAAAGTCTTTTGCAACTATTTGCAAATATGACTTATACTGTCAGTATCTGATACCCTGATAGTAGGTTATAAATAGAGAAATTTCAAGGAGCTATCACATAACATCTTGACCAGCAATAATTTGCTGATTTCTCTTTTAAGCCTGTTTAGATTAACCTGAGACTTCTTGATTAATCTCTCAAAAACTATATTCAACTTTCGATATTGGCTATCGAAGTTAGGTCTGATAACATTTTCACTGTCTAGCAGTGAAGAGAGCGACTATTTTTCAATCATTTCTCAAAAGAAAATAATTGATCTATTAGTATATGAATTATTTTAAGCCCAAAGATTTGTATTTTAGTCTAAAAATTTTCTCACTATTTTATACGAATTGGTAGCCTCTACCTCCAATTCGAAGAATTACTTTAATTCCTTAGTGGGTGCTAGAATCCACACAGACTGCATTCAGGTCCGAGTGTGGCTCGACCAATCATAGTGTATCCATGGGTAGGTACATAACCAATTATTTCTTCAAATAATTTCTAGCAATCAAATTTTGCCCAAGACATCCCTTCAGCAGGCGTGTGGCACCTCCATGAAAATTCAGGTTAGATCCAACCATTAATATGACAATATCAAGTGCATCCAACAAAATAGATGTCCAGATCCGAGTGTAGCTCGATTAATCTGAGCATTGATCTGAAGGTACAACAAGATGATCATATAATGGATGATAATTCCAATCGTAATAGACACCAGACGTGTGGCACCTTCAATATCTATTTGGAATATTAGACTCATTATCATGCACCTTAATAGGAGGCTATAATCTAGTTATCCCCATAACTAGCTCATTTTTTGGATCTAATAATTTAGAAGATTTGGTTAATTTATTTTAGAGAACATCAGTCGACCTACAAGTTAGAAATCCTTCCATTGACTTCATCAAGTCATGAAAAGAACTAGTGATTGGTGGGTCCAATCGGCATGTCGTAGATCCTCCCACTGACTTTATCAAGTCATGAGAAGGATTAGAGACAAATCGATCCAGAGCACCTAAATCAGTCATACTGATTAACTTTAACAAGATAGGTCAACTCGAGTCAACTAGCGATCTAATCAACTTAATGACTCGGGCTCAACCTTTGAGCCTAAATCAAGATCATTTCATTTGATCAAAGATATGGACTCGATCAACTACAACTATTATTTTTGATCTAGAGTATCTTTGATCTAATCTAAATCTGTTATGATCCAGGTGGTGTGCCCAAGGCCCAGGGACCAAGGCTAAGGCCAAGGTCCATCATTCATGAGGGCTTCATGGAGGCTCTAGGGCTAGTTGGGCCCTAGGTTGAAAGGCTGTGGGCCTTTCGGGTTCTTGAGGTCTAGGTTATGTGGGCCTCAAGGGACCAACTCTTTATGGGCTAGGTCTGGGCCCAGGATAGGTGAGATTAGGTTGAGTCATGAGTGTACATGGGCTTGGGTTAACCTAATCTCCCATAGAGTTGGTCAAGAGAGTTTTGGGTTTGGGTCACTTGACCCTGTGTTTATATATACATGTACTGTATAGGTTTGATTAACCAAGGAATACAAGAACTCTTTCTTTCAAGTCTCTCTCTCTCTTCTCCCTCTCTCTCCAGCTATTCTCCATGCCCCAGGAGTAAGAAACCCTAGGGTTTCTTGCCGCCAGGTCCATAAAAGGAAAGAAAAGCAAGGGAGGCGCTAGCCCCTCCCCCTTTGTGCCGCCAACTCTCTCTCTCCTCCCTCTCTTGCAGCCATCCAAACATCAGGTCCAGGACTTGAAATCTCTTACGAAGAGGTTGGTACAAGTTTTTCTCAGATCTAGAGTTGATCTGAGGTCGTTTGAGGCACGGGTGAGATCTCCATCAACAGATCTACAAGAAAGGCTGCAGCAGGACAGATCTGCAAGGTCGTCTCCATCTACCTTCTTCCCTATCTAGAACACCCCGATTCAAGATCTACAAATTGAAAGACCTCAGTCCAGGCTGATCTGGTTGGGTACCAGATCTTGGATTTTTTAGAGATGATCTTAGAGGTGTTCTTCATCTAGAACGAAAGGCTAATGAAGAAGACAGCAACCAGGCTGATTTCGTCAAGGCCTTAGATCGAGTCCAGAAGTCTCCAGATTTGTTCGTTGCTGGTTCCCTACACCCAAGGTCCATGGAAGGAGCCGGGATCGTGCTCCAATAGTTGGTATCAGAGCCACGATGGTGAGGAAGCGGTTCCAAGCATGAGAAGTTGAAGATCCTAAGTGCTGAAAATTTTCAGCAAGGTACCATCAAGGTATATTCTACACTTCTTAATTTTATATTGCTTGTTTGGCTTGGATCCAGTCATGGGCAGCAATATGAAGGTTGATCTCGAGCAGTTTGAAGGCAAGAAAAATTTTTTATGTGAAAAATTTGGGTGGAGGATCTTCTGGTGCAAGCAAATCTGGATCAGACTTTAGATGAGAAGTCTGAGGGAATGACAGATAGACAGTGGGCATCGTTGGAGAAGAAAGCATGCTCGATGATCAGAGGATGTTTGGCAAATGCGACGTTGTATTCGGTGCTGGAAGAAAAGACTCCGAAGGGCCTTTGGTCGAAGTTGCACACCATGTATATGGGGAAGAATATGTGCAACAAGCTAATGCTGAAGAAGAGGTTGTACAGTCTTCGAATGCAGGAGGGATCTGATGTGATTGGCCATATTCAGAGGTTCGACCAGTTGTGCATGGAGTTGATGAATATCGGGGTGAAGCTGGATAAGGAGGACAAGTCCCTGTTGCTTTTGTGTTCACTGCCAGGATCATATGACTCTTTGGTGACTACACTGCTCTACGACAACGAGACTCTGGAATATGAGGACATGGTCTCGATGCTGAGGTCTAATGAGCAAAGAAAAAGTTGACCAGAGATCGGGCTCCCCAGGAGGATTTGGCAGTAGGGGAGAGGACAAGTAGAGGTAGAAGCAAGTCCAGGGGGCGGTCCATGTCCAAGAAGGAAAAGAAAGAGATGAAATGCTTCAAGTGCAATGAGTTCGGGCACTTCAAGCGAGAATGTCACTATGGAAGAGTAAGAAGGGAGAAAGAAGTGGCTCAGAATTAGTGAGTGCAGTTGCTGGGCAGCAGGTGGAGGATGATCTACTTGTGGTATCAGATGGTCACAGGCATTACAAAGAGGAGTGGACACTAGACTCTGCGTGCTCACATCACTACACACCACATAGGTCTTGGTTTGCGACATACACCAAGACAGATGAGGGATCAGTGGCTCTAGCGATAATCATCCTTGCAAGGTGGCTGGGATAGGGACAGTCAGAGTGAGATGTTTGATGGGATTGTGAGGACATTGACAAATACAAAGCACATCCCGGAGCTGGAAAAGAATCTGGTGTCACCAGGCTACTTGGAGCGCAGTGGATACAGCTTCAGCAGTAGGGCTAGAAGCGGAGTATTAAACATCTCCAATGGAGCTATGGTAGTGATGAGAGGCAGGAGGTTGGACAATAACCTCTATCGCATGGAGGGATCTGTGGTGACCGAAGAGTCTGATGCAGCAGCTGCAGCACAGGACCAGCAGGGAGCTTACAGGATGTGGCACTACCGCCTGGCCACATGGGTGACAAGGGGCTGAGGGAGTTGAGCAGGAGAGGACTCATCTCTGATCTGGAGGATGGTGCTACAGGGGAGATCTGTGAGCCTTACCAGATGGAAAAGCAGAGGAGAGTTCAGTTCAACATCAGTACAACCCGCAGTGCAGCCCCTCTGGAGTTAGTACACATGGATGTGTGGGGACCAGCCTCAGTTTTAGCTAGGAATGGGGTCAGATACTTTATGACCCTGATTGATGATTTCTTAAGGAAACTCTGGATTTACTTCATGAGAGAGAAGTCAGAGGTCTTCACCAAGTTCAAGATCTGAAGAGCTGAGGTGGAGGAGCAGGGGAGGAGCGTGAAGTGTCTGAGGTCAACAATGGCGGAGAGTACACCAGCAGAGAGTTCCAGGATTACTATGAGGAGTGTGGGATCAGGAGACACTTCTCAGTTAAGGGGACTCCATAGCAGAATGGGTGGCCGAGAGGATGAACAGAATACTTCTGAAAAAGGCACGATGCATGAGGCTGCAGGCAGGGCTTCCAAAGGAATTCTGGGTTGACACAGTAGATGCAGCGGGTTACTTGATCAATCGATTACCTCACACCAGGTTGGATGGCAGGCTTCCAGAAGAGGTGTGGTCTGGGAGGACAGTTGGGCTGGGCCATCTACATATATTTGGGTGCACGGCCTATGTGCACATTGGAGCTGGTGAGCGGAGCAAGTTAGACGCCAGATCACGCAAGACGGTGTTTCTAGGCTATCCGCGAGGAGTTAAGGGATACAGGCTATGGAATCCCTTGAAAAAGAAGGTCATCATTAGTCGGGATGTGACTTTTGATGAGGAGTCAGTCCTACAGAGGCGAGCAGGCATGGAGGAGCAGCAGGAGCAGGAGGAGGTTCAACAGGGCACTGCTGGACAGCTTACCTCTTTGATTTTGCCTCTTGCAGGTACTACTGAAGGACATGACATTCAGGTGGAGCACCTACCTAAGGTGTCTCCACAGGTGGAGAGGACTCGGATGGATGATCGAGGTGGAGAGGTCTAGCAGGAGCGAGCTGGATCGAGGATTGATATCAGTGTTGCCCTACACAAGCCCAAGAGGACCATCAGGCAACCGGATCGATATGGCTTCGAGAAGATGCTGTCATATGCCCTGGTGACAGTAAATGGCATATATGTATCAGGAGGCTATTGAGAGCCAGGACAAAGAGCGATGGGTCCAGGCGATGTTCGAGGAGATGCAGTCTCTCCACCAGAACCAGACGTGGCGATTGGTGCAGTTGCCACAGGGGAAGAGGCCCATTGGCTGCAAATGGGTCTACAGTCGCAAGGAAGGACCTTCAGAGCAGGGAGGTATCAGATTCAAGGCGAGGTTAGTGGCCAAGGGATACTCCCAGAAGGAAGGTATCGACTTCAGTGAGGTCTTCTCTCCGTCGTCAGACATACTTCCATCAGAGTGTTGCTGAGCATTGTAGCAGCTCAGGATTTAGAGCTGGAGCAGATGGATGTCAAGACGGCATTCCTCCATGGGCATTTGGAGGAGAGAATTTACATTGAGCAGCCACCCAGTTTTAGGGATCCAGGATCAGAGGGAAAGGTTTGTTTGTTGCAGAAGTCACTGTACGGGCTGAAGCAGTCGCCGAGGCAATCGTACAAGCGGTTTGACTCCGATGTGCGCAGCATTGGACTTTCAGGTGCGAGTTTGATCCCTGTGTTTATGTTCAGTCTCTTGAGGATGGTTCTAGGTTGTTCCTACTCTTGTATGTGGATAACATGCTTATAGCATGCAAGAGTAGGAAGGTTGTGCAGGATCTGAAGGCATCCTTATCTCGGAAGTTTGAGATAAAGGATTTGGGCCCTGCAAGGAAGATCCTAGGCATGGAGATTTTCAGAGACTGAGCCTGGAGGGTGCTGCATCTATCTCAGGGGGGCTACATACAGAAGGTCTTAGAGAGATTTGGGATGAAGGAACAAAGCCGGTGGAGCTGCCACTTGCCGGTCACTTCAGACTCTCGAAGACCATGGCGCCACAAACTGAGGTGGAGGTTAGGAGATGGAGACGGTCCCTTATGCTTCAAGAGTTGGGAGCTTGATGTATGCGATGGTCTGTTGTAGGCCAGACATCGCTCATGCAGTGAGTCAGGTTAGCAGGTTCATAGTGTAGCCTGGCAGGGAGCACTAGAGAGCTCTAAAGTGGATATTCAGATACCTGACGGGTTCAGTTGGAGTTGGCATCTGCTATGGACAGCGAGGAGGTGCAGTGGGATACTCTGACATGTCCAGGGAGGCTCAGGGACTGATTGGCGGTTATGTAGATGCAGACTTCGGTGGAGATGTGGATACCCGGAGGTTTACAACAGGCTTCATCTTTAGCCTGTATGGAGGTCCTATTTCTTGAAGATCGAGTCTGCAGCCTATCACGGCCCTACCCACTACAGAGGCAGAATACATCGGGCTGACAGAAGCAGCTAAGGAGGCAATTTGACTGAAGGATTTGTTGACGGAGATGGCCTTACTCAGGAGGCCATTAGAGTGCACTGTGACAGCCAGAATGCACTTCTACTAGCACAGAACTCAGTCTATCATGCAAGAACAAAGTACATCGACATTCGGTATCATCGGATTAGGAAGCTTGTGGAGGATGGCGAGGTGGAGCTGGTAAAGGTACACACCAAGGAGAACCCAGCTGATGCACTTACGAAGGTACTTCCATGGGACAGCTTTCAAAGATGTGTTGAGCTGATTCGACTGATGGACAGAGTGGAGCTGGTTGAGGTCTTGGGACACCAAGGTGGAGATTGTTGTGATCCAGGTGGTGTGCCCAAGGCCCAGGGACCAAAGCTAAGACCAAGGTCCATCATTCATGAGGGCTTCATGGAGGCTTAGGGCTAGTTGGGCCCTAGGTTGAAAGGCTGTGGGCCTTTCAGGTTCTTGAGATTATGTTATGTGGGCCTCAAGGGACCAACTCTTTATGGGTCAGGTCTGGACCCAGGATAGGTGAGATTAGGTCGAGTCATGGGTGTACATAGGCTTGGATTAACCTAATCTCCCATAGAGTTGGTCAAGGGAGTTTTGGGTTTGGGTCACTTGACCCTGTGTTTATATATACATGTACTGTATAGGTTTGATTAAGCCAAGAAATACAAGAACTCTTTCTCCCAATCTCTCTCTCTCTTCTCCCTCTCTCTAGCTATTCTCCATGCCCAGGAGCAAGAAACCCTAGGGTTTCTTGCCGCCAGGTCCATAAAAGGAAAGAAAAGCAAGGGAGGCGCTAGCCCCTCCCCCTTTGAGCCGCCAACTCTCTCTCCTCCCTCTCTTGCAGCCATCCAAACATCAGGTCCAGGACCTGAATCTTTTTCAAAGAGGTTGGTATAAGTTCCTCTCAGATCTAGAGTTGATCTGAGGTCGTTTGAGGCACGGGTGAGATCTCTATCAACAGATCTACAGAAAAGGCTGCAGCAGGACAGATCTGCAAGGTCTGTCTCCATCTACCTTCTTCCCTATCTAGAACATCCCGATTTGAGATCTATAATTGAAGACCTCGGTCCAGGCCTGATCTGGTTGGGTACCAGATCTTGAATTTTTTAGAGGTGATCTTAGAGGCGTTCTTCATCTGGAATGAAAGGCTGACGAAGAAGACAGTAACCAGGCTGATTTCGTCAAGGGCCTTAGATCGAGTCCAGAAGTCTCCAGATTTATTCGTTGCTGGTTCCATTGCACCCAAGGTCTGTGGGAGGAGCCAGGATCGTGCTCCAACAAAATCAACTATTGGTTAGATTGGATCAACTACTCTTTTTAGTCTATTAAGTCTTTGATTCTAACCTTAGGTCTAAACCAATTAAAAGAACCTGATTTAAGTTATCCCATGCCCCATATTTTATGCAATGTCATTAGATCTTTAATCAGAATTCTAGATCTAAAATATATTTCTTAATTCTTAATTAAGTATAGCATCAATATGGGTTAAGGTTATGAAATAATTTTTTATGTAAACTTTTTACATTAAATCATAATTTTTTTTAAATCAAATCTAAATTTTTATGATTTTCAATCAAAATAATTTTGATTAATCAAGATTAGATGTAACTAGTTTCTTCACAACTTGTATCACATACAACAACACTTAGAGTTTCAAGATCTAGAGTTTTATAGAAAAGTAAGTTTTCTCCTTTCACTTTCTTCTTCATGGGACCTCACAATGGCACCCCTACATGCCATGAAGAGTACCCCATTGAATGAGAAGAGAGGATCATGTAACCCTACTTGCTCCTGTGACTGGACGGCCTGATGATTACCCAATTCAAGTACTTTGTTACTCAGAATATCTAATCTAATTCACATATCATAATGTAAAAAATTTAGATCCAATCTAAATTATATTAGATCTGATTTTGTATTAGATCATATCTGAAATCAGATCATAACACATCTCATACATTGCTAAATCTAGATTTCAACTCTACATGCATATATGTTCATGTCATAATGAACCTTGCTCTGATACCATTTGCAGGGAAGCGTGGTAGGTGATGTGCATGCATTTTCAAAAATTTTGAAACAAAATATGCATAGATTAAATAATTTAATCTATAATGCATGCATAGATCAAATCTAAATCACCATATAGGATCTATGACATAAACTAATATGCATGTATACACATCTGAAATTTATAATTTAGCAAGTACAGATCATATCTATGTGTAATTATATCATATCTAATTCATATTTAGATTACATCTAAAAATTAATTGAGATCAAAATCTTATATCTGAGCGCAGGTAGTAGATCACTGCATCCGAAATCTATGATAGATAGTTCTTGATGATACTTGACAGCCGCACATGCATCTGACCTCTACAGATATCTATGCGAAGCCTTTGTGCTGATCGATCTCTCTGGGAGTGCTAGCTCGTGAAGATACCATCCTTTGGCTGATTTAAGAGGAACATAATAAAATTGAAGAATAAAGAGACCCTCTCTTTTTTCTTCTTGAATCCATGCATCTGATCTCTACAATAGAGATTAAGAGAAGAATCTTTTCTTCTCAATTTGCACGCATAATAGAGAACCTTTCTTTTTTCTTTTCACGCCCTTAAGAAAAAAAAATTTCTTTTATTTTTTATAATAAAAATCAGATCTAATCTAATTTCTATACTGAAAATCACATAAAATCTTGAGATCTAGAAAAATCTAAAAGAAGGATCCAAAAGAAGAATCGTTCTTCTCTCTTCTTCTCCCTTTTCTTCTTGATCTAGAAATCTAAAGATTCCCAGATGCACAATCTGATTTTTTTGATATTTTTCTTCTAAATTTTTATGTTAAAAATTAGATCTAATCTAAATTTTATTTTAAAAAAATAAAAAAAATCTGAAAGAAGAACTCCTTCAAGACTGCGCACAAGAAAGAAGATCCATCTTCTTCCTTGATCTAAAACTTTAAGAAGCCCCAAACCCAAACTAGATTTTTTTTGGTATTTCTTCTCTAAATTTATATGTTAAAAATCAGATTTAATTTAATTTTTATTTTGAAAAAAATAGAAAAAAATCTAGAAGAAGAACTTTTTTTTTTAAGGTTGCATGTAAGAAAGAAGATCCTTCTTCTTGCTTGATCTTTCTCTCATTGGGAAGAACTTTTTTTTTCTAATTTTTTGTTGTATAACCAGTAGAAAAAACTCTCTTTGATGCCCAAAAATCAGCAAGAAAAGATTAAAAAAAATATACCAAAAGAAGAGGAGAAAGTGGATGTTGCGAGCGGGATCTTGGGGCGTCCAACTCTTGGACGCCCCCCTCCTTGTTTTGGGTGACCATAAAGAGGAGATGGGGCACCTCCTTTTTCACGGGAGGAAGAGAGGAGAGGAGTGTGGCGCTTCTTCATGGGGCATGGGGTTTCTCACAGTAAAAAATGGGACGTGGAGAATTGATTAACACATGGGGTGGCATTGTTTTGAGTTTAGTCCTATTCCTAAATAGGATTCAAGATCTTGATCAAATTCTAACTAATTCTTGGATCCAATCCTAACTAATTTAGAAATTAGTTATAACAAACTAACTAATTGGATCCTAGTCTAATTAGGCCCCAATCCAATTAAACATTAGTTAGATTAAAGCTCCATTGATTTAGAAATTGATTCTTAATGGATATTAAGGAAGTTTTTTTTAATAATAGAGCTTGATCCAATCAAGTCTATTTTCAAATGGCATTTGATCAAATCAAAGCCTATTATCTAATAAGGTTAGATCCAATCTAAGTCTATTTATAAAATAATTTCATATTCATGTATCCTTAAGATTAATTAGAATAAGCCCTGTTATTCAATAGGCTATATCCTATTAATCCAAATCCAATCTAATTGAATCCAATTCAATTAGATCTAATCCAATCTCCATTACTCAATTAAATTGAGCCAATTAACAATCATATTATTAATTAATTTTTCTCTAATTCATCAATCATTAGTAAATTATTTATTACAATCTTTGCAAAAGATTAATCATCAATCAAATTGATAATTAAATCCTTCAACAATTCATAATCATCGATCAGCCGTTTGATCAGACAGGTACTTCTATGTGTGTGACCCTATAGGTTTGAACCTATGCCGGTAGTATAAGAATAATTTCTGTACTAATTGATGTAACCATTTAGCAATGGGACCTAACATCCGGATAGACCGAATGTATGCCTAGCAACACTCTAGAACCTATGTGGATATAGTTACCGTATAATTCATCCATTTGACACTCAATGCTCAAAGATGATTTTGGGTTAAACTGTCAATCCAGGATGAATGGTCAACATTATGTCTCAATCTCAAAAATCCTGTAACTCCTTACTTGGACTACTTTGGCCAAAATTTTGCTGAATTGAAACACAATGATGCATCATCTCCAATTTTACTTAGAGCGGTCAATCTCATCTTGACTCGCACTCAGACTTCAAAGTACTTGACTATATCCAAAAACTTTCCGTCACCGAATTAAAACTTCGGATAATCCGGCACCAAAGCACAGTTGTTGCTTGCAAGTCACCGAGGTAGCCTCAGGTCCAAGGGATGCATATACTCATATCCCATCAGAGCAGTCCTTGACAGCAGAGTGCTCCGGAAGTGGTCACGCTTCGTGAAATACATTCCTACATATCACCCATATGCCATATCCGTGTCACCACACGTCTTGATTTAGAGGACAACCAACTAATATGGCATACAACGACCTATACTCGATACAATTATTGTCCTTGTGATAATTGAATCATTTGATCATGAGCAGGATTTAAAAACCAATGATAAATCCTTCTTTATCATTTTGGAAGTAGTTCCAAGGACTTCATCATAATATATGAGTTTTATTTTAGAAGATATATTCCTGATGATGAATCTGTCAATAATATTTATTATTTTATAATTCATATACTTATATGAAGCACAACCATCTATAATCTCGATGATTGGTTTTAGAATATATTTTTCAATACTATCTTAGCAGCTTTATAAATACAATGTCCAAGCTTACCTATAGCTACAAATTTATTCAAGTATCTAAGAATATCCAATCATTTCTTTTGGTAAAATGCCAATCACTTGATGGTTCTCTTGAAGAACGTGTGAATTTTTTTAGATCGATGTATAATAAATATTTTATATTATTTATATGATTATGGAAAAAAAAATATGCATTATTTTAAATAATGATTATAATGACCTCCGGACATCCATTACTCTAATGTATGGATGGATCAAGTTTTAATGCCGAGAGGATGTTCATGAAAATAGACAGGATTGGTGTTTAGGATGTCAAATTACGTTTTTTTTCAATAATAAATATTGTCGAAGCCTATGATACATTACATAAGATAATGGAGAGCCTTTATTTTCATCTTATCCGCTTTCTAATAAGTACGTTTAAAAAAAAGTTATCGAATGCCTTTTTGAATGGTTGCTCAAACTTCCAAAGTTACGCATAAAAATTGATGCTTTGCCTTTTCTAGAAGCTCCTTGTTTTGAGTAATCGACGTGCGAAATCTGGATCCCGTGAATTTGCATTGTTTCGTTTAAAATATAATTCTTCATCCGTTCTTTCTTTACTCCAAGCACGTTCGCATGCCACCAACCTGGTTTAGCGGGAGCAGTCGCAGAGAAGCAGCCAGGCGTCCACCGACTGATGATCAGCAGGACAAAATACAATTATAAATGAAGTCACGGCAAAATAAAATAAGCAGCTTCTGTGCCTTCTTTCCTTTACCCCTCTTCTTCGCCCTGTTCTTCCCTCGCCGCTGCTACAGCTGCTTCTACTTGGGCGGTCGCCAGGCCTATTCTGCTTCAGCTGCTTCTGTTTGCTTCATCCGGCAGGAGAGAAGAAGATGCATTCGGGTCGCCTCCTTCTCGAGGAGCCCATCCGGATGGCCTCCATCCTGGAGCCCTCCAAACCCGTAACCTCGCTCTCAACCTCTTCCACCATCTAAACATTTTTTTTTTCCCTCCTTTCCTCCTCCTTGTCAATGGATTCTTTTCTATCTTATCTTGGTCTTTGTCGAATTTTAACGCCTTTTTCCGAGATCCTTCTACGCGCGTCACGGTGGTTATATGATTCGCGTCTGTGTTTTTTCCCCCTTTTGGTTGAAAATCTTCATGGGAATATTGAGAGGGATTTGCAGCTGGAGTCCTTTCACTGACCTTTGATTTGGTATTTGATGATGCAGAATTTTTTCCATGCGATGACCAAGATAGTCGGGACGCTGGGTCCAAAGTCCCGAAGTGTCGAGGTGATTTCTGCCTGCCTCGAGGCTGGAATGTCTGGTATGCATCTACTTTTGATTTTTATTTTTTTCTCCTTTCTCCTTTCTTTCTGCTTTTTCTTATATTTGAAGCTTGCCTTCAGTTGGATGTTTTGTGCTTATCTTTTAAGCACGAATAAGAAAGCCTGCATTAGCTTAGTTATCGAATGCTTCTATTTAGTGGGCTCTGGACCATCTAATGGACTTTTCTTGTGGCAGTGGCACGCTTCGACTTCTCATGGGGGGACATAGATTACCACCAGGAAACCGTGGAGAACCTGAAGAAAGCTGTCAAGAGCACCAAAAAACTGTGTGCTGTAAGTTTGCCCATTTGCCTTTAAGAATCAAGTAATAGGAACGAGTTTATCTATACCAATCATCAGTATCTTTACTCAGATGATTTCAAAAATTGTACTCTTTTCTTGCTGTGTATCTTCTTCTTCCTCATCCTGAATATTGATATTTTTTTCCTCCAAAAAATATTTTTATCATTTTTTCTTTTGCTCTTGATTGATGTTCTTGATGCAAGCTGCTTTGTCAAAGGTCAGAGTTCTACCTAAGCAATTTTTTTCTTCTACATGGTACTTGTGCCTTTCCAAAGAATTAAATTTCACTGGGTGCCTCACTCTTCCAGGTCATGTTAGACACGGTGGGTCCAGAGTTGCAAGTGGTCAATAAAAGTGAGCGTGCTATTTCACTTGAAGCAGATTCATTCGTTGTTCTGACACCTGATCAAGAAAAAGAAGCCTCGTCTGCACTGTTGCCAATAAACTTTAGTGGATTATCAAAGGTAGGTATCATCACTCTTCATATTGTCCTTGTTGCCATTTGATGATGCACGACGGTTTGGTGAAACCTCATAAAATTGTCTTACTGCATATGAGACTTGAGTAAATTTGGTGCTTATCTGAATGGGCATGCTATATGCTTCCTCTATTCCTTTTTGCTTTTGTACTCCAGCAACCTATTTGGCACATGTTGATGATGTTTCCTTAAATTCATTTGCTAATAACCATCGAATCTTAATTTCCAGCTATTTACTAATTCATCTTCTCTATTTATTAATCTGAATTCTGTTGACGAGTCTTGCGTCTTTACCTTTCCTTGTATGCTATATTGCTATAATTAGAAAAGATCCACATAATATCTTGTCTCCCGTTTCATGAAAATGATAGAAAAAAAATTCATAAAGAAAGAAAAAGGTGAAATGAATCTTATGGAAAACTGAAAAAGGAGCTACCTCATTATCAGGCAGATAAGTAGACAAATTGTCCAGCAAGAACAGAAGAGATTCAATGACTTAGTGTATGGGGAGAGAACATTCTAACTCAGTTGAACTATTTGTTTTAAAAATGAAATGCATATGACATTAGAAACCTGGACATGACTCCTGTTTATGTCATCCTTCTTGACATGGAGCCGGGAAAGAGACCTTGAGTGTGCGAGCTCTGCAAGGTAAGGCCGACCTAGTAGAGCACATCGTAGTTGTTTGGGAAGGGTTTGCAATCTCAGCACGATGAAGGGGTTATTGGTTCCGAGAGCCAGTGCACATAGATCATCATCGGCCACTAGAGGCCACAATAAGAAGCATGGTACAGGATAATACAGGTTGTTATGATAGACCATGATTGGAATGAAATCCTCAAAAGAAACTGTATAAAACAATAACATTTGGCAATTCTAATATTAGTTTCATTGTTAATCTAGTTTTTTTTAGATGTTATGTCCCCAAATGTATTGGACATTTTGAATTTTCATAGTGCAGACTACCAAAATCTAGGTTTACAACCTCGATATTAGATTCTGTACTAGTACCATGCTGGTATGGTATAGGTATGCTCAGTATGGGGTTGGTTCGACATACCGAAACTTGGTATATACCTATACCAAGTCTCGATTTACAATACCCTTATGGTGCGATACACTTGGTATGGGTGGTGCATCTTGACCAAAACTATTGTAAAATTTTGGCTCTTTTTAGTATACCTCAAATCAAGAACCGTTGAACTGGAATCGGATCTCGTGCTGGCCGATCAGTGATACGAGTTCGTATCGGTCCATGTCGGGCTGAATCCATAGGGCAGAGAATGGGAGAGGGAGAAGAATGAGAGGAAGAGAGAGAGTGGGGAGAGAAGGAGAGGAAGGAAGAGAGGGCCTCTGATGGTGTCCAAGCTCTTATTGAGCTCGATAAGGATGGAGGGAGAGAAGAGAGAGAGAGAGAAAGAGATGCTTACTGGATTATCGGAGGCCTTCGGATGGATGGCGACACTGCCACAACCTCTTCGACGGCCGACAAGCCAGCATCGGGGATGCAGAGGGCGCTCGAGGCCTTGTTTTATACTTTTCTTGCCTTTTATCGAGCAAAGTCGGCAATGTAGTTGTTGACTTCACACTATTTTATTTTTTAATAATTTATGTTGAAATTATCAACTTCAATGGAAATTATAAAAAAATAAAATATGGTGAAGTCGATAACTATGTTGCCGACTTCATCCGATAAATGGCAAAAAAATATGAAATAGGGACGAACTCCTATTTTGAACTCGAGGAGGGCGGAGGCCCTCCTCCGGCCTCGACCACCCTCAGCGTCTCTTGGCGTTGGCTCATTGGTCATCAAAGAGGTTGCGACAGCATCGCTGTCTGTCTGGAGGCCTCTAAAGGCCTCCAATGACCTAATAAGCATATCTCCCTCTCTCTCCTTCCCTCCCTCCCCCTTATCGAGCTCAGCAAGAGCTTGAAGGCCATCGGAGGCCTTCTTCCTTTCCCTCCCTGTCCTTCTCTCCCCCCTTCTCTTTTTCTCCTTCTTCTCCCTCCCTCCGAGATGGCCACTATGCTGTTTTGTACGTCGGAGCTGGATCGGTATTCCGTCGATATGGTTCAGCATGGCCTGAACTATTCAGTTCGATGAATGTTGCCTCAAACAAAGATAGCTGCCTAATGGTATATCAAAAAATATATACCATTATTGGAAAAGCTACGATATGTCATTACCATCAAAGGGATAAAAAAGGAGAAGAAAATGGATAGCACTTCGTAAGAGAATGAAGAAAGGTGGGAGGTCAAGGAAGTGCAAGAAGAAAATATTGTTGAATTGAAAAAAATAGTACACCTAATATCCTTCAAAGGTCAAAGGCATACTCATGATAATGTGTTTCCATACCTCTCTGTGAGTCGGCACTCTTTTTCTAACATATTCCAAATTTTTCTCCCATAAATAAAGAACGGGCAATATGGTTAGTTTTCTTAAAGGATTTGATTTGAGAGAGCTCGAAGTAAGAAACACACATAGAGTAGGACTAAAGCATGTAACTATAAAATGCAAGACTTGTTGGTTTCCGTCATGTAGCGGAAAGTGAATTTTAAAAATTTTTAAACATGCATATCGAAAGCTTTAACAATTAAAACTATCGAATCGAAATCCAAACCCTAAAATCACTTTGTAGATATCAAGCAAAACAAAAACAAGCATGCAAAGAGATAGAAATTTATATTCTTCAAATGAGCAGTATAGTAAGTAGGTGATCTCCATGAGACTTCAAAATAAAAGTCCTCCAACGGTGATCCACACGGAAGTTGGTCAAGGTCCTTCCTAATCGGTGTGCTGCCACAGTCTTTTTTCACAAGAATACTGTCGGCTTCAAACTCGAAGAACGATTGCACCAACACCCAGTTATCTTCGATTTTGCCATAAGGATCATGCCAAAAGAATTCTATTCAGAAGTCTCACAATCTAGGATTTGATTTTGGGCTTCAACACATGGAAAAATCAAATTCTAGGACAAGATAGCAATACTTGCTATTTTTCTCATCACTCTTTTTACAATTTTTTCTCTCAATTTTTTTTTGTCTTTTTTTTCAAATTTTTTCAAAATTTTTCTCCCTTATCACACTCTAAGTCTTCATGCGGAGAATAAATTCTCTGTGACTTTATTTGGTATAGAAGAGCCTTCACACAGAAGAACTTCTCTTCTGCGCCCCATAAATCCATCATAAAAAATCAGCATGTAATAAATAGGAATCTGGAGGAAAACGAGGAGATGGATAAGAGTCTTCATGAAGGACTCTTCCACTTCTCAACGTAATTAAGGATGGGTGGCATTTATTTTTGGGCGTGGAACCTGGTGGGCGTGGACTCTTTCCACACTTGAAATACTTCCAAGTTAGATAAGAGTCCAATTAAAATAGACCCAATCTAATTAGATCAAAGGCAACAGATCTAGTTTAGCTCAAACACTTTGAACTTAACTAAATTAGGAACTTGGATTAACATAATGTGCTAGCATATTAAATTAACCACTAGAATTTACACTAAATCGTAATTAAATCAGACCAAGATCAAATCCCAAAGTGTGTGACCCATTGGATTCCAAATCTAGCAAGTAGTGGACACAAACTCTTGACGTAATCTTAATTCGATCAAATTAGGTTAGCTCAAGAGTCCCAATCAACTAGGACTCTTCCTAATTAATTCTCGAATTAAACTTTTTAATTCTGATGAGTCCACAAGTCAAGATTGACGTCTAGCAATGTGTCATGACTACCCGAAAGATTTGAAATTTTGGTGAAAAATTATCGAAATACCATTCAGTGATAAGTTATCGTGTAATTTAATCTTTCAGTCAAACAACATCCTAGATGAGCTGTGGGTATGGAATAATGTCAAATCCAATTGTTTATCTATATGTATCTCAATCAAAAGGCGATGATTCAGTTGATGATATATTAGAAACTCCTTTCTAATTATCATCTTGCGTTGGCCAAAGACTTTCAGAATCATCGATCTATGAGATCACATGGGATGTTCGCTCTCTTTATTAGGAGTGATTGATCCCTTATTGATCACTCACAACCTCTATGCACACTTCACCACATTTAGAACACCCCATATAAGGATCAGAGAACCAAATTAGGAAGTGAACCAAAACATGGATTCATGTACACAAGGTACCATGACGATCTCAGGTCAAAGGATTACTTACACAACTCCCACTAGAGAACAATTAGCTGACATGTAAATAAGACCATCAGATGTTCTTTCGTAGGTCTATTCAGTGAACTCATTCTCTAATGAGCACCCACATTCTTATATTAGTATCACTACACAAGTGGTTGTGAGATCCACCACCCTCATTATTGAGCATACATAGGATATGCTAGTCTTATCGGTATCATTGATCTCTGACTCAATGAACCAATGACTGAAAATATTTTAGGTCATGGCTATCAAGGATTTAGGTCTTACTGGTATGATCTCATCACGATCCTAAAACCATTGTTCAGACCTAAGGGGTTCATTATAATCTTAAAAATAATAATAAGAGGTAGTATATAATGAATCGAAATGTCTATTTTATTAAATAACATTGTCAATTACATGAGTTTGGAAGACATTACAGAAAATATTCGATCGCATCCCATATGCGATTGGCTTGTAGGGCATTATTCTTTCAATCTCCTACTTACACTAAAGTCAATCGCCTTTGTATTTGATGCCCATGCAATCAAAATGGCGGTCAAACTGCTGCAATGACAAGGCCTTAATAAACGGATCCGCTATATTGTTCTTGGTATCAACTCGCTCTACGATCACATCGCATCTTTCGACTATCTCTCGAAAGAGATGGAACCGTCTTAGGATGTTCTTGGATTTATGATCGGACTTCGGTTCTTTGGCTTGAGCACTGCCCCAATATTGTCACAATAAAGGGACACTGATTGTTCCATCTTCGGAACGACATCCAATTTTGAGATAAATTTCTTCATTCAGATGGCCTCCTTAGCAGCCTCATTAGCAACAATGTACTCAACCTCAGTTATCGAGTCAGCAACAGTTTGCTGTTTGAAATTTTTCCAACTTACTGCTCCACCATACAGGGTGAACACATATTCAGATATAGATTTGCTATCATCCGGATCAGATTGAAAACTAGAATCAGTATAACCTTCCAATTTTAAATCAGATCCATCGTATATAAGAAAAACATCTTTAGTCCTTCTTAAGTACTTGAGTATGTTTTTTATAGCTTTCCTGTGATCCTTCTCGGGATCAGCCTGAAATTTGCTTACAATGCCCGAGGCATAAGCCACATCAGGCCTGGTACACAACATAGCATACATTATTGATCCTATAGCTGAAGCATAAGGAATAGAACTCATTCTATTTCTCTCTTCAGGTGTCTTAGGAGACATCTTTTTAGAGAGTTGTATGCCATGTCCTATGGGCAAGTAACTTCTTTTATTTTCCTCCATGTTGAACCTCTTTAACACAAGGTCTATGTACCTAGATTGGGACAAGCCAAGCATCCTTTTTGATTTATCTCCATAGATCTTTATACCAAGTATATAGGATGCTTCACCCAAGTCTTTTATGGAAAACTTCTGTGATAGCCATGTATTGACCGATTGCAATATGGGGATATCATTCTTAATGAGCAGTATGTCATCCACATATAAGACCAAGAAATAACAGCACTCTCATCAGTCTTCTTGTACACATAAGGTTTATTCATATTTTTGATAAAACCAAACGATTTGACTGTCTCATCAAAATAGATGTTCCAACTCCTCGATGCTTGCTTTAATCTATA
The DNA here is from genome assembly GCF_000442705.2 of Elaeis guineensis. Taxonomy (NCBI): domain Eukaryota; kingdom Viridiplantae; phylum Streptophyta; class Magnoliopsida; order Arecales; family Arecaceae; genus Elaeis; species Elaeis guineensis. The sequence continues at coordinate 2,256,644 of NW_027332425.1, forward strand.
AATGGATCTATTTAGCTTGCATACCTGATTTGCTCTCCCATTAGAGATAAATCCCTCTGGTTGAGTCATATAGACTTCTTCCTCAAGGTTTCTATTGAGGAAGGCAGTCTTGACATCCATCTGTTAGATTTTATAATCATGGTATGCAGCAATAGCAAGCATAATCTGAATAGACTTGAGCATGGCTACAGACGAAAAGATGTTTTCATAATCAATATCTTGTTTTTGTCTGAAATTTTTTGCCACTAGTCTGGTCTTATAGGTCTCTACCTGGCCATCTGCTCCAATCTTCTTTGGAAGATCCATTTGCAGCCTATTGGGATCACACTCTCAGGTGCATCAACCAAAATCCAAACTTGGTTGGTATACATGGAGTCCATTTCGGATTTCATAGCATTGAGTCATTTGTCAGAGTCACTACTTATGATAGCTTTCGAGTAGGTCGTGGGATCATCATTCTCAATGATGTGGCATGTGTTGTCATTCTCAATGACAAATCCATACCTGAGTGGTACATTAGGCACTCTACTTGACCTTCGGAAAGGAGATGTGTAGTGGCTGTGCCTCAATAATGGGCATATCTGGTTGAGAATCAACTTTTGAATTCTGGATAGGTTGTAGGTTTTAAACTTCTTCAAGTCCAACAGACCTTCCACTGCCCCCTTCTTGGATGAATTCTTTCTCCAAGAAAACGGCATGCCTACCAACAAACACTTTTTGTTGAGTAGGATGGTAGTAGTATCCTATACTCTCGTTGGGATAACCCATAAATCTGCATTTTTCTGATCGAGCACTAAGTTTCTGTCCATCAATATTTTTCACATAAGCAGGGCAACCCCAAATCTTAAGATGTTTAAGACTAAGTCTCTTCCCTTTCTATATCTTATATGGAGTGCTAGAGACAGACTTGGAAGGCACTTTGTTCAAAACATACGCAGCTACCTCGAGAGCATATCCCCAAAAGGAGATCGGAAGATTCATGAAATACATCCTGGACCGCACCATATCTAATAAAGTGCGATTCTTTCTTTCCGCAATATCATTTAATTGTGAAGTGTAAGGAGGTGTCCACTGAGAGAGTATATCATTTTGTTTTAAATGATCGAGGAACTCACTAGTCAAGTATTCTCCTCTTCAATTAGATCGAAGAGTTTTAATATTTTTACCAGTTTGTTTCTCAACCATTCTTTGATACTCTTTAAATTTGTCAAAAGCTTAGGATTTGTATTTAATGAAATATATATTTCCAAACCTAGACATATTATCAGTAAACGTGATGAAGTAAGAGTATCCACCTCTAGCTTGAGTCGACATTGGACCACAAACATCAGTATGTACAAAGTTCAAGATGTCACTCGCCCTTTCTCCATATCCAATAAATGGAGTCTTTGTCATTTTACTCATGAGATAAGATTCACAAGTTCCATATAATTCAAAATTATAAGGATCAAAGAATTTATCTTTGTATAACTTGTTAATTCTTGACCTATTTATATGGCCAAATTGGCAGTGCCAGAGGTATGTGACATTCACATTATTTCTTTTTCGTTTCTTCATATTATCAACATGAAGTACATTATCATTAAGTGACAAGAATAGAAGACCATTATCAACATAAGCACTTCCATAAAATTTGTCAAAAAAATAGATATAACAACTATTATTCTTAGCTTTTATTTCAAAGTCTTGTTCTAATAACAAGGGTATAGAAATAATATTTCTAACAACTTTAGAAAAATAATAATAGGTCTTCAGTTTCAAAACTTTGTCCGAAGGCAACTTTAAAATCTTGATTCTCATGGCTTCGGCCTGAATGGACTCTCCACTAGCACCGAACAGCTCGAAGTCATCTTTATTCAAAATCTTTATTTCTTGCAGACCTTGCAATGATTTGCAAAGGTATGAGTCACAGATGGTATCTAATACTCAAGAATCTAAAATTGAAGTACTTAATGATAAATTTGTCTGTATCATATACAAACTTTTAGCAATATTTGCTTGTTTCACAGTTGCAAGGTATTCCTTGCAATTTCTCTTCCAGTATCCATCCTTGCCGTTGTGATAATAAGTACCTTTGGCGGAGACCTTCTTCGCCTTCTTTTTGGAGATGCCAACCTTAGGGTTCAACTTTTTCTTGGAATCCTTCTTGCCTTTCTTCTTATTGATCTTATCAACAAAAAGAACTGAAGCCTTTTCACTTTTGAAATGGCTCTCTGCTGTTTTTAGCATATTTAGCAGCTCAGGCAGGCTGATATTCAGTTTGTTCATATAGTAGATGACAAACTGAGAGAAAGAATTGGGGAGAAACTGCAGGATCAAATCCTAGCTAAGTTCACCATCTATAGCGAAACCCAACTGTCTCAGACAAGTAATCAAATCAATCATCTTGAGGACATGAGTTTGCACAGAGGTGCCTTTAGTTATCCGGGCATGGAACAACTGCTTAGATATCTCATATCTAGCAGTTCGACTTTGTTCCCTATATAACTCTTTAAGATTAAGGAGTATAGAAGGAACATTTATATCCTCGTGCTGTCTTTGAAGCTCATTGTTCATCGAGACAAGCATGATGCACTTGACAGTCACACTGTCATCCTTTCTCATCTTATATGTAACCCTTTTCTCTTCAGACATATCTTCCTTGATCGTATCGTTTGCAGGTAAATTCAGTATGTAGGAGACTTTCACCTGAGTGAGAATAATTCTCAAATTTCTCAACTAGTCCACATAGTTTGGTCTGATCAATTTGTTAGCATCTAGTATGCCTCGTAGCGACAGTGAGGATGCCATGTATACAGTAAATCTACAGTAACAAAAACATAATATAAGCGGACAACTCATGATGACATGCACAACTAGATTAGGACTTTTGTCTAATTATGTCTCACACTATTTTAACGAATTTAATAGCTCTCAAATATGAAAAATGAGAAACATCCTAATGTTTCTAAGTGGGGTTGAGATCCCTATTCCTCACAAACATCTTGTGGATAGCACAATAAGTATTCATGAGTTGAAGAGTAGGTAATTCTTTATCAATTGTACTTCATACAATTCTCAATATTTTTCTCTTTTGCCTCTAAGTCACTCATAGTCTTGTGGATAGCACAACAAACTATAGTGTTCTAGTTAACCCTTCAATCCTATATGGTCATACTTAAATAATGCTGTCCTTGTGGATAGCATAACAAAGCAACACTATTCAAATATGTCATAAGCATCAATATGCACTTAGTTAATATCATATCCATATCTATAGTAAGTCTTGTGGATAGCACAACAAGCTCACTAAGATTTTGACATACTCTATTGACCAAGCATGAAGGAAGGCCCTTGTAGTGTCTACATCACTATTCAATCTAAGTCCGAAACTCAATAAGATCAAATTGGCCAGGTTAGTAGGTGGGAGGCTCTCCGTAGCTTTTCTTATACGCCAACAAAGTTGGCAGACCAGCATACGGACCTAATTAGAAAACCACTTTAAACACTTACCTAGATACCAATTGATCAAATGAATTCGACATTTGATTTATAAGTGAATCCCGACATTACAACTTAATATAATTTTATAGAGGATCTTTGAACTGGTCTCGACACATCTTAACTTCTACTACATAAATTGTACTATACAAATTATGTAATTCAACATGCTTTATAAGTTATAATAATAATTATATTGACATGCCAAAAATGATTACAATAACCATATAAGGGTGCACAAAATGACTTAACATATAATAAGTTTAGCCAAATTGAAAACAAATTCAAATCAAATTAGGCATGCATTACATTCTTAATCAAAAATCGATTTAAGCATCAAACAATCATGAATCAATAAATTTCATATTATCACAAATTAAAAATTTTAATAACTAAAATTTAAATTCATAGTTCAAATAAAGTCGAAAACAATTTTTGATTTTAAAAGCGATGCAAGAAATCGATGCAACATTTTTGGCAATATATGAATTAGAACAATTCAATGTTATAACTTTTGCACTTGTTTGATTGAATCTAGCAAGGGTGGCTTTGATACCACTGTGGGGTTCCGATCATACAGCAGAAAGTGAATTTTAAAAATTTTTAAACATGCATATCGAAAGCTTTAACAATTAAAACTATCGAACCGAAATCCAAATTCTAGAATTATCTTGTAGATATCGAGCAAAACAAAAATAAGCATGCAAAGAGATAGAAATTTATACTTCCTCAAATGAGCAGTATGGTAAGTAGGTGATCTCCACGAGACTCCAAAATAGAAGTCTTCCAACGGTGATCCACACGAAAGTTGGCCAAGATCCTTCCTAACCGATGCGTTGCCGCAGCCTTTTCTTCACAAGAACACTGTCGGCTTCAAACTCGAAGAACGATCGCACCAACGTTCAGTTATCTTCAATTTTGCCACTAAGATCATGCCAAAAGAATTCTCTCCAGAAGTCTCACATCCTAGGATTTGATTTTGGGCTCCAATACATAGAAAAATCAAATCCTAGGACAAGATAGCAACGCTTGCTATTTTTTTTACCACCATTCTTACAACTTTTCCTCTCAATTTTTTTTCTTGTTTTTTTTTTAGATTTTTTTAGAATTTTTCTTCCTTATCACACGCCAATTAGCTCTGATTTTTATCCAAAATCCAGCCCTTAGCCCATATGGGACGTCTCATATAAATAGGCCAAGAGGGGACGTGAAGAAGCACCAAGGGGCGCCAACTCTTGGTGCTCTAAGTCTTCATGCGAAGAATAAATTCTCTGTGACTTTATTTGGGGTAGAAGAGCCTTCACACAGAAAGACTCCTCTTCTGTACCCCATAAATCCATCATAAAAAATCAGCATATAATAAATAGGAATCTGGAGGAAAATGAGGAGATGGATAAGAGTCTTCATGAAGGACTCTTCCACTTCTCAACGTAATTAAGGTTAGGCGGCATATTTTTGGGCGTGGAACCTGGTGGGTATGGAGGACTCCTTTCACACTTGAAACACTTCTAAGTTGGATAAAAGTCCAATTAAAATAGACCCAATCCAATTAGATTAAAGGCAATAGGTCTAGTTTAGCTCAAACACTTGGAACTTAATCAAATTAGGAACTTGGGTTAACACAATGTGCTAGCATATCAAATTAACCCTTAGGATTTACATTAAATTCTAATTAAATCAGATCAAGATCAAATTTCAAAGTATGTGACCCATTGGGTTCCAAATCTAGCCAGCAATGGACACAAACTTTTGACGTAACCTTACTCCGATAAGATTAAGTCAGCTTAAGAGTCCCAATCAACTAGGATTTTTCTTAATTAATTTTTGAATTAAATTCTTTTAATTCTGACGAGTCCACAAGTCAAGATTGATGTCTAACAATATGTTATGACTATCCGAAAAATTTAGAATTTTGATGAAAAATTATCAAAATATCCTTTAGTAGTAAGTTACTGTGTAATTCAATTCTTTAGTTAAACAACATTTCAGATAAGCTGTGGGCATTGAATCATGTCAAATCTAATTGCTTATCTATATGTATCTCGATCAAAAGACGATGATTCAGTTGATGATATATTAGAAAATCCTTTCTAATTATCATTCTGCTTTGGCCAAAGATTTACAGAATCATCACCTATGAGATCACAGAGGATGTTCGCTCTTATTAGGAGTGACTGATCCCTTATTGATCACTCACAAGCTTCATGCACACTTCATTACATCCAAAATACCCCACATAAGAATCAGAGAATCAAGTTAGGAAGTGAATCAAAATATGGATTCATATACACAAGATACCATGGCGATCTCAGGTCAAAGGATCACTTACACAACTTTCACTAGAGAACAATCAGCTGACATAAATAAGACTCCATCAGATATTCTCTCATAGGTCTATTCAGTGAACTCATTCTCTAATGAGCACCCACATCCTTGTATTAGTGTCACTACACAAGTGGTTGTGAGATCAACCACCCTCATCACTGAGCATATATAGGACATGTCAGTCTTATCGGTATCATTGATCTCCGACTAAATGAATCAATGACTGAGAATATTTTAGGTCATGGCTATCAAGGATTTAGGTCTTACTGGCGTGATCTCATCACGGCCCTAAAACCATAACTCAGATCTAAGGGGTTCATTATAATTTTAAAAATAATAATAAGATGCAGTATATAATGAATCGAAATGCTTATTTTATTAAATAATATTGTCAATTACATGAGTTTGGAAGATAAATTACAGAAAACATTCGATCGCACTGCATATGTGATTGGCCTAAGGAAGAATCATTATATTCCTAATCTCCATGCCAATACGTCTTCCAATTCTCAATGAAATATTGCTGAAAGAGGAATTTAACAAAAATTCCTTAGCTTCACATCTTATCTTCTGGACTCTAGAGTCATCTCATTTGATATCAACTTTGATATGGTGAACATGGCCAAAAACTTGCAAGTTCTTTTTGACTTTTTATCAATTGGTTTCTTATGGATAAGTTCTCGTTACCGGGAGCTCTCTTCATATATAATTGCAAGATGGGGCTTTTGCAAGGATATGACGTAGTTTTTCTCTAACTAATTGTTAACTATATGGTTGAGAATGAAACCTCTAGCCCATACGGAACTGCGACATACATATTTCCCCTTTTACATAATATTTAGGAGATGAAGTAGATGGTGTAAATGTAACATTTAAATTGTTTCACCAATGATGTTCAATTGTTTATTTTGTGGACAACTTCAATTCCCTTCTCCTTAATAGCTTAAAAAGTATAGAAATGTTAATTTATTAAATAGTATTGTAAAATTGTATTTGACGTTCTAAACACAAGACTTTGCAAAGTTATTGTAAAGAACAATAGAAAGAGAAAAGAAAGAGAGAGAGATAGGCTATGTAAAAGAAATGATTATGTTATTTTTCATATGACAAGAAGCTCTATATATAGAGCAATAAAGGTCTAGATACAATGAACCGTCTGGATACAATGGACTATTGATCTTTTTATTGATATATCTTCTAAATAGGATTATATTGATATCCTTATTGATATATTTCCTAAACAGGATTATACGGGGAATATACACCATAATGTATACCATAATTGATCTCTAATGCTCCCCTTCAAGTTGGAATATAGATGTTAATCATGCCCAGTTTGTTACAAATGTAGTCAATCCTATTTCGGTTTAGAGCCTTAGTAAAAATGTCTACTAGTTATTCTCTAGTTCTCACATGTTCGGTAGAGACAAGGCCTTGCTCGATCTTCTTATAAGCAAAGTGACAATTAGCTTCAATCTGCTTTTTCCTTTCATTAAACACAAGGTTAGAAGCAATATGTATTGCAGCTTGATTGTCACACTACAGCCTCATAGGCACAGTACTTTCGGAATCAAGTTTATCAAGCAAATGACGAACCCATATCAACTCACATGTGGTTTGTGCCATGGCTTGATACTCTGATTCTGCATTGGACTGAGCCACCACAGTTTGCTTCTTACTTTTTCAGGAAATCAGATTACCACTAGCAAAAACACAATAACCTGAAGTGCACCTTCGGTATATAGTAGAACCTGCCCAATCAGCATTGGAGAAGCCCTTTACTTCACAGTGGCCATGATTCCTATACAAGATACCATGCCCTGATGCTTCTTATAGATATTTTAATATATGCAAAATTGCCTCCTAGTGAGTGGTTCGAAAAGAACACAAACTGGCTGACCATACTCATAGAAAAGGCAATATCAAGATGAGTGACATAAAGATAATTAAGCTTACCGACCAACTTTCTGTGTCTCTCTGGGTCTTGGAGAACTTCTCTATCACTTGCCATAAGTTTCACATTAGGTATCATAGGAGTTGCACATGGTTTAATTCCTAACAGACCGATTTTGTGAAAGGAAGATACCCTTCTTACTTCTAGCTATCTCAATTTCCAAGAAATACTTTAGAGTACCCAGATCTTTTGTCTGAAATTGTGTTTGGAGGAAAGACTTAAGATCATTGATGCTAGTACCATTATTTTCTGTAGCTACAATATCATCCACATACACAAGCATAATATAACCACCACTTGACTGCCGATAAAAGCCCGAATGATTAAAACTACTCTGCTGCAACCCAAACTACAAAAATGCTTGACTAAAATGGCCAAACCATGCTCGTGGAGACTGTTTTAGCCCGTACAATGACTTCTTGAGTCTGCATACTTTCCCACTCTCTCTTTGAGCAATACAACCTGATGATTGCTCCATATAAACTTTCTCTTGAAAGTCCCCATGCAAGAATGCATTCTTGACATCTAACTGATACAGGGGCCACTAATGAGTAGCTGTAAGTGAAATAAATAGTCTAACAGAAGCAAGTTTAGCAATAGGAGAAAAAGTGTTAGAATAATCCACTCCATACATCTGGGCATAGTCTTTGGCAATTAGATGAGCCTTTAAACGAGCAATAGAATCATCAGGATTAACTTTCACACTATAAATTCATTTACATCCAATAGCCTTCTTACCACTGGGTAAAGAAATCAGATCCCAAGTTTGATTTTGCTCCAGTGCAGTTATCTCCTCAACCATGGCTGCACGCGACCTAACGTGGGATAGTGCCTCAGTGATACTAGTAGGAGCCGTCAGGGAATCAAGAGAAGCCACAAAAGACTAAGCTGATAGAGATAAGTGATTATAAGAGACAAATGAAGAAATGGGGTAACGCTTATCTTTATGAAGAGCTCTTGGAAGGTGAAGTGTAGGGTCTAAAGGAGGATCTTCAGTTTTCGGATCTAGTGTAGGATTTTCAGGATTTAGAGGCGAAGAGGAGTCAGGTGGTGACAGAGGGCCAGAAGTCTCAATAGGTGCTACTGTAGGAGTTGGTGTGGTCCTCCCAAGCCTTGGGAGGCTACAGGAGGAGTCAGGGCCTTGGCTCGGAAGACTAGGACAGGTGTGGTTCTAGGGCAAGGATAGGAGTGGTCCTAAGATGGAGACGGTGTATAGCTCTTGTCACGCCCCCGATCCGAGATTTTGAATCAAGGGTCATGGCAACCGCCGCATACTCATAGAAAATTCTTCCCATAAGCATGCAAGGCATCTTATCACGATATCAATGCTTCACAGCAGAACAATTAGTCAATAATTTAAATCCAAAATATAACGATCTAAATTCCAACTTTAATATCTCAACAAATTCAACAAAGTTTCATAGGTCTTACATCAAATTCAATAAGACTTTCAACTTAAAATAAAAGTATAAAGATTCTGCTTTTAATCACTCTTCCATTCATATCTTGTATCATCTTAATTTTTTCAGCATCTGTAAAAATAGTAAAATAAGAGATAATGAGCTAGATAGCCCAGTAAGCAATGATCACTTTCAATATATTTCATCAGGCATTAAAGTAAATAATCATTTATAAAAAATAAGCATATAGAGTTCATCAATTTGAAATCAATTTCGATTATGCAATATAGCTCATGCCAAACTTATTTCTTTTTCAAAATTCGAGTTTCTTTCGAGATTTCAATTTCTTTCATTCTTAAATTCTTTTCGTCAACCATGAGCTATGACCATATTTTTCCTGTGGTAGGGTCATAACACCGCGTATCTTCTTGCGGTGAGCTGCGAATCATCTGGCAGCAAAGTTCTTCGGAACCGCTGGTCTCGTTGGCAACATAAATCCTCAGGACAAATCAATTGCCAACGTATATGCCTTCATTGGTGGGTCCTTTACATAGTCAGATTGTCAATTCATATTGTTCTTATATCAGAATTCTTCATAAATCATGTTTCATATTCTAATTTCGATAAAAAAATATATAATCATGTAGTATCGAAATCAATCAATATAATGCATCATGAAATTAATATGTTCAATCATGCTTCATCATAATATTTCAAATAAGATATTTCATAACAAAATATCATTCATCCAATTCATGCATCGTTTCATAAATTATGTCAGAAAAATATATTATAATTTATCGATAAATCTAAAAAAAATGAAACATTACTTACCTCGAACACATTTCAATAAATCCACATAATTCTATAAATTTTCTTCCAAAATTCTTCAGTTCATGAACCATATCATAATATCCGATTATTAGGTGTCAATGATACGTATACGAGATCAAATTCAATAATCAGAAAGAATACGAATATTATATTTCAACGGTTTAGATTGGTTCCGATCATCTAATTTTATCTACTCAAAATCTAATTAGGACATAAACGATCCAAAATTTGACTATCAGATCAAATCGGATTCGAAGTGATAGGACCGATGTTTCTTCATTGGTTTCATAAAATCAAGTAGAGAGAAAATCAGAGGAGAGAGAATTCACGAGATACAATTCGAATTGATCAGGTGACACAATCCAATATTACGATTGATTCAATATCTCGATTGGTGAAATCAACATGATCAAATCAAGTCATGGCTAGATCGGGATCATGGATGATCAAATCTAAGGATTCATAGTCTGATCAAGATGAGTGCCAGCACGCTGTCCGACAATCATAGATCAGGATTCTTCATCAGATCAGAAATATTAAAAGAAATTTTTTCATTGACATATCTTTTTAGAGAAAGAAATTGATCAAGAGAGAATAATTTTAGAGAGAAAATTTAGAGAGATTCATCTTGAACTCTTCAGATGATAGGATTCAATAAATCCGATCAATCAGATCAAATCATACTGAAATTATCATATGGATAATTCAATAAAATTATAAAAATAAAATCTAAAAAAATATCTAATCTGATCAAAATGGGTGCCGGTGTACCGTCTGGCGATCACAGATCAAAAATCCATCATTAGGATCATTTAAATTCATCATCATTCTTTTCAAAATTCTAAAAAATCTTAAGAGAGAAATAATCTAGAGAGAGAAAGTAGAGAGAGACTAGAGAGAGAAAGAGAAAGTAGAGAGAAGAAAAGTGGGAGAGAGAGAGGAGAGAGTTTATATTTTTTTCTATTTTTCTTCTATTTTTTTTTTCTTTTCTTTTTTTTCTTTTTTTTCTTTTTCTTTTTCCTTCGTTTTCTTTTCTTCTTCCCACGGGTTGCCTTGGGCCGAAACAAGGGACCTCACAGTCCCCTCGATTAGTCAGCCGACTGATGGCTGATCGGCATGAGACTGGCCGGTGACAAGCGGTCGACGACGGGCGGCTCGGAGGGTCCCAAACTAGTGGCCGACGGCGACCACCGGCACCTGAAAAACCAAAGAAAATAGGGTAAAAACAGAAGTTTCTTCCGCAACAAAATCCGGCGACTCCGATCGTCGGCGATTGTGCCACGGGTACGGGAAGAAAGGAGGAGAAGAGAGGAAGGGGAGGAGACTCACCTTCAATGCCGGCGAAGCTTTTCCGACGAGAAATCTTAATGGGCACAGGAACGGTCTTTCACAGTGGCTTTCCGACGATTGTTATCGATGGACTTCGGGTTCTCCGGTGAGAGGGAGAGAGGAGGGTTCTCCTCCTTAAATAGAGCTGGAGGGGGCTCTTTCCGACTCCGGCTGGGAGCCGATGAAAGGAGGAAGAAGACTTCCTTTGGGAGTCTTCTCCTCTGCTTTCCCTTCCTCTTTTTTTTTTTCGTTTGGACTTTGTGAGCTGGGTTTAAGGCCTAATTGAGCCAGGCTATCACATTCTTCTCCTCTAAAAGAAATTTCGTCCTCGAAATTTTTCTTGCTTGTGTTTCATAGTTTCTTACTTGAATCTCATCCTCAAATATTTCAAAATTCTAATTCTTGATACAAATTCATTCTTAAATCATTTCATAAGAAAAAAGTCAATACATCAAATATCGATCTGAAACAGAACCATTTATTTCTTATTTATCAAGACCAACATCTCAAAGATTTTCAATATTTTAAGATTTCGAAATTATGATCTTATTTCTATAAAAATAGTGTTCAATATCTCATGACTCAAATTAAAATCAAATCCATCTCTTGTAGATATAAGAAAATCAATGTCTCTATTCTTGCATAAAAATTTCATTCATCATCATAATTTTTTTTTTCAAAATATTAACCGCTCTTAATTAATCAACCCATCATAAGATAGGAAAGCATACTTATATGAATCATATAATGACATCCCAATCAATCAAAATTCAAAAATATTTTCTCTTATTCATACTTTCAAAGGTTGAAAATTTATCTTTTTAATCTCATCCTCAAACTTTTGATATTTTAATTCTCAATGCAACTTCATCATTAAGTCATTTCATAGAAAAAGATCAATATCACCGGTGTTGATTAGAATCAAAACCACTATTTCTAGTCATTGAAATTTTCTTACTCAAATCCTGAAACTCTTAAATATTCTAATTCTTGAAGCAAATTTTATCATCAAGTCATTCCATAAGAAAAATCAATAACTCAAAAGTTGATCTAAATTAAAACTATTTTTTTTTCTTATAATCAAAAATCAATGTCTCTATTCTAAGTAAGTATATCAATTTTCTTTATCTAAACATTAAGTACTCTTAATTAATCGATTCATTATCAAATTAAATTATAAATAACTCCAATCCATCTTTTGTAGAACAAACGTCAATATCAATAGATAACCTCAATCTTTTCCATTCAGTCAGAGAAATAATAATGATCAAAAGAGTTCAAACTTCAAATTTTATTATACCCTGGAGATAAATATTTGAGTATAATAATCTAAGATCAAAATCATTATTCGATAAACAATCTCAAATTCTTTCTAATAAATAAAGAATTATAAAATTCAATTCTAGGATAGAGAATTTATCTCTAAATATTCTAAATCTAAAATCAAAAATTAAGGATCCACTCATCCTAGAATTAGGATGCTAAATATTTTTTTAGCATAGTAGGTGGAAGCACTACTTTTAAAAATCATATTAAGGATATCCAAATTTTAAAAAAAAAAATATTATTCTTTTCAATATCAATGAATTTTTTTATCAAACCATATCATTTATCATGATTCTTTGACTCAAAGAATTAACATTCCTGACTTACTCAAAGTAATCCAGATCATCATGCTTCTGTTGCGCACTCTGTTCTAACAATTAAAATTTCTTAGGTTCACCAAAAAAATTTTGATCAAATTATTTCTTTATCTTATCAATAAAAAAAATTTAAATTTTAAATTTCAATTGAAGCCAAAGATTAACTTCTGATTCTCGTTCATACTTTTACTGGTATACAATAATCTTGATTAACTCTTGAGTTCAATATCACATTTAAAACCATCATATAGATTTACTATAATCAATATGAATCAAATCTTAATTTTCATATCGATTCAATTAGATAAATTCCAAATCAAAATCCTTATAAGTCAAATCAATGAGAAAATCCTTCGATGGTCCATTAAGTTAGGACAGAATCAGAATATATAAGAATTTTAAATCATTATCTTTTATAAAATTTTTATCATCAGGATCTTCAATATCTATCAAGTATCTTTTCATAACAATCATACAAGCCTCAAAAAAATCAAATCCTCACTTAATAGATTCAATCAGGGACCTCATTAACCAAAGTAAAGGAACATATCAATTCCTAAATCCAAAATTTTTAAATTATAAATTCACATGGATCCCATAATCTCAAATAAATATAAATCGGATCTTTTTTTTCTTAATCTAAAGATATCAATTTTTCATTAACAACCTCAACAATAATATCAAAAAATCTCTTAATCAACTTAGATACGAAATCTTTAAATTAAATTTTATACACATCATATAGTCTCCAAGAGACACAATAAGATCTATTATTTAGATCCAAGGATGATGATTAAAGATTTTAGTACAATGAATATCCTAAATCTCATAATCCATTTCATCAATAAGAAATAGGCTTCTTTGCAATATCTTCAAATATGCATTCATCCTAATATGCCACTTTATATATGATCTACGTACCAAATTCAATTTCAATAAATATTCCAATCAAGCATCATAAAAGACTTTCTTAGTCCATTTTGGAACAATATTTTATCATCAAATCTTTATCTTGCCAATAATAGTCGACTTTTCAACTAGAAGTAATATCATAGTATTATTCTCACATCAAATTTGAACTTACGATTCATTAGAATAACCAATGATCAAATTAATAACTACAATGCACAAAAAAATTTTATGTCAATCCTATCGTAATTACTTTCGATCAAAATCTAACTAATCATATCATAATCTATAGATCATCCATCATATTTTAAACTCTATATGTCATAATCTTTTGTGATCTTTTCATACATAATTTCAATGTTCAATAAAAAATTATAAAGATTTCTCCTACTACAATCATCAAAGATCTACACCATAATGTCCCTAGTGTCTATCCACTGACACTCATTCTATACACATCTTAGTTTATCCATTAATGCTCTGATACCACTTTAATTGTCACGCCTCCGATCTGAAATTTTGAATTGAAGGTCATGGCAACCACCGCATACTCATAGAAAACTCTTCCCATAAGCATGCAAGGCATCTTATCACGATATCAATGCTTCACAGCAGAACAATTAGTCAATAATTTAAATCCAAAACATAACGATCTAAATTCCAACTTTAATATCTTAACAAATTCAACAAAATTTCATAGGTCTTACATCAAATTCAATAAGACTTTCAACTTAAAATAAAAGTATAAAGATTCTACTTCTAATCACTCTTCCATTCATATTTTGTATCATCTTAATTTTTTCAGCATCTGTAAAAATAGTAAAATAAGAGATAATGAGCTAGACAGTCCAGTAAGCAATAATCACTTTCAATATATTTCATCAGGCATTAAAGTAAATAATTATTTATAAAAAATAAGAATATAGAGTTCATCAATTTGAAATCAATTTCGATTATGCAATATAGTTCATGCCAAACTTATTTCATTTTCAAAATTCGAGTTTTTTTCGAGATTTCAATTTCTTTCATTTTTAAATTCTTTTCGTTAACCATGAGCTATGACTATATTTTTCCTGTGGCAGGGTCATAACACCGCATATCTTCTTGCGGTGAGTCGCGAATCATTTGGCAGCAAAGTCTTTTGGAACCGCTGGTCTCTCTGGCGGTTTATCGCTGGTCTCTCTGACGACATGTCGTTGGTCTCGCTGGCGACATAAACCCTCAAGATAAATCAATTGCCAACGTGTATGCCCCCATTGGCGGGGTCCTTTACATAGTCAGGTTGTCAATTCATATTGTTCTTATATCAGAATTCTTCATAAATCATGTTTCATATTCTAATTTCGATAAGAAAATATATAATTATGTAGCATCGAAATCAATCAATATAATGCATCATGAAATCAATATGTTCAATCATGCTTCATCATAATATTTCAAACAAGATATTTTCATAACAAAATATCATTCATCCAATTCATACATTGTTTCATAAATTATGTCAGAAAAATACATTATAATTTATCGATAAATTTAAAAAAAATAAAACATTACTTATCTCGAACGTATTCCAATAAATCCATATAATTTTATAAATTTTCTTCTAAAATTTTTCAGTTCATAAACCATATCACAATATCCGATTATCAGGTGTCAATGATACCTATACGAGATCAAATTCAATAATCAGAAAGAATACGAATGTCATATTTTAACGGTTTAGATTGGGTCCGATCATTTAATTTCATCTACTCAAAATCTAATTAGGACATAAACGATCCAAAGTTTGACTATCAGATCAAATCGAATTCGAAGTGATAGGATCGAGGTTTCTTTATTGGTTTCATAAAATCAAGTAGAGAGAAAATCAGAGGAGAGTGAATTCACGAGGTACAATTCGAATTGATCAGGTGACATAATCCAATAT
The DNA here is from genome assembly GCF_000442705.2 of Elaeis guineensis. Classification (NCBI taxonomy): domain Eukaryota; kingdom Viridiplantae; phylum Streptophyta; class Magnoliopsida; order Arecales; family Arecaceae; genus Elaeis; species Elaeis guineensis. Next base: position 2,272,445 of record NW_027332425.1, read on the forward strand.
TACGATTGATCCAATATCTCGATTGGTGAAATCAACATGATCAAATCAAGTCATGGTTAGATTGGGATCATGGATGATCAAATCTAAGAATTCATGGTTTGATTAAGGTGAGTGCCAGCATGCTGTCCGACAATCATAGATCAGGATTCTTCATTAGATCGAAAATATTAAAAGAAATTTCTTCATTGACATATCTTTTTAGAGAAAGAAATTGATCAAGAGAGATAATTTTAGAGATAAATTCTAGAGAGAGAAAATTCTAGAGAGAAATTCATCTTGAACTCTTCAGACGATAGGATTCAATAAATCCGATCGATCAGATCAAATCATACTGAAATTATCATAAGGATAATTCAATAAAATCATAAAAATAAAATCTAAAAAAAATCTGATCTGATCAAAGTGGGTGTCGGTGTACCGTCCGGCGATTACAGATCAAAAATCCATCACTAGGATCATTTAAATTCATCATCATTTTTCTCAAAATTCTAGAAAATCTTAGGAGAGAAATAATCTAGAGAGAGTAGAGAGAGACTAGAGAGAGGAAGAGAAAGTAGAGAGAAAAAAAGAGGGGGAGAGAGGGAGAGAGTCTATATTTTTTTTCTATTTTTTCTATTTTTTTTTTTTCTTTTTCTTCTTTTCTTCTTCCCACGAGTTGCCTTGGGCCGAAATAGGGGACCTCACAGTCCCCTGATTAGTAGCCGACCGACGGTCGATCGGTATAAGACTGGCCGGCGACAAGAGAGCGACAACGGGCGGCTCGGAGGGACCCAAACTGGTGGCCGACGGCGACCACCGGCGCTCGAAAAACCAAAGAAAAGAGGATAAAAATAGAGGTTTCTTCCGCAACAAAATTTGGCGACTCCGGTCGCCGGTGATCGTGCACACGAGCACGGAAAGAAAGGAGGAGAAGAGAGGGAGGGGAGGAGGCTCACCTTCGACGCCGGCGAAGCTTTTTCGACGAGAAATCTTGATGGGCACAGGGACGGTCTTCCACAGTGGCTTTCCGACGATTGCTGTGATGGACTTCGGGTTCTCCAACGAGAGGGAGGGAGGAGGGTTCTCCTCCTTAAATAGAGTGGAGGGGGCTCTTTCCGACTCCGGTTGGGAGTCGGTGAAAGGAGGAAGAAGACTCCCTTTGGGAGTCTTCTCCTTTGTTTTCCCTTCCTCTTTTTTTTTGTTTTTCGTTTGGGTTTGTGGGTTGGGTTTAAGGCCTAATTGGGTCGGGCATAATAGCTCTTCATGGGCTTGAGGTCCAAGTATTGAAGACCTTGAGGGGCTTGGTTGGTGCTCCGGAGACTTTGGGACCAAAGTGGAGAAAGGAAATCAGAGTTTTTGGGTCTTAGTCGACTCTGACTAAGATTGGATCGACTAAGTCTCAGGAAAAGTGGTCAAATAGAAAGATATATTTTGGAAACCTGTGGCTGGCACGTAGGTGAGTCGACTCAGTCACAGTAACTGAGTCAGTTCAATCTAAGACTGAGTCAACTCAATTTCATGGGCAAAACTGTGCGGATTTTCTATTTTGAGCTCGGGTCGGATTTGATCCTAGGGGTCTTAAGATCTGGTTTGAAAGGTCTTAAGGGGGTTAACCAAGGGTTTGGACTGGGATTAGGTCCAAGGGATGAGAGCATGCAAGACTTGGGCTTGGGTGAGTGCTTTCATGTATGGGTTTCCTTTGAAAATTTTTTGGGCTTGGGTTGTTTAACTCGTTGTAATTGGTATATATACAGGTCAATGTAATACCAAGGTATAGAATGAAATAGAGTTTTTTCTCCTGAAACCCTAGCTGCCTTTCTTTCTCTCTCATGTCCCTAGTCTCCACCTAGGGTTTCATGCTAAGAAAATTTGCCATCCAATTTAGACTTCCGCATTCTCCTTGTTCTCTTCTTCAGATTTTCAAGATTAACACCCAGGTTCCACGCAAGACATCGGTTTACGGTTGGTATCGGAGCGGTGCCAGGTTCCAACAATTGGTATCAGAGCGATATCATCCCCAACAATTGGTATTAGAGCGATATCATTCCCAACAATTGGTATCAGAGCCAGATTGAGCGTGGGGGAGGAAGAAGAGAAGATCGAGGAATTTTCTGCAGTAGAGGATTAGCAACGAGGTTTTAGATCTAGGGTTTTCTCCAGGATTTGCGAGGAAGGAAGAGATCTGGGGGCTGCTGTCCACCATCCCTTATCAGGTATTTTTTAGATCTATCTGTGCTGTGTGATTTGGATTAATCAAGGAAAGCAGCGGGCTAAAAGTCAGATTTGATAAATTTGATGGAAAGGGGAGTTTCACCATGTAGAAGACGAGGGTGGAGGATCTGCTGGTACAGATGGGATTGGATTCGGCCTTGGAGGATAGGTCGGAGGGGATAACTGGCAAGCAGTGGGTGTCCTTAGAGAAAAGGGCATGTGCCATGATTAGAGTTTGTCTGACAGATGAGGTGTTATATGGCATGTTGGAGGAGAGATTACCAAAGAGTTTGTGGTTGAGGTTGGATATATTGTGCATGAAAAAGAACATGCATAACAAGTTGATGTTGAAGAAGCAACTGTACAGTCTTCGGATGCAGGAGGGTAAGGATTTTACGGGACATATTTAGCGGTTCGATTGGATGAGCATGGATTTGCTCAACATTGAGGTGGAGCTTGAAGAGGAGGATAAGAGTTTGCTGCTGTTATGTTCGCTATCTGGAAGCTTCGATCTGTGGGTTATGACGTTGTTGTATGGTAAGAAGACACTGGTGTACAAGGAGATCGTGCCAGTGCTCAGATCCAACGAGCAATGGAAATGAATGATGAAGAGGGAGGTCTTCCAGGAGGGCCTTGAGATTTCGAAGAGGCCCAGGAGTGAAAAGTAAAAGGGCGAGCAGATAGGGCGGAGATAGTCTCGGAAAGGCAACAAGGAAGCTAGGTGCTATAAGTGTAGTGTAGCAGGGCATTTTAAATGGGAGTGTCCGCTTAGGAAGAAGGGAGAAGAAAGGAAAAGCTCGGATTTCATAGGTTCAGTCGTTGAATCAAGAGAGTCGGATGAGCTCTTGTTGGTTTTGAAGGAGCCCGTGAGGTGCGGAGGGTCCGAAATGACTTCGAAGGGATCCACGAAATGCGGAGGGTCCGAAGTGTTAGAAAATCATTACGGTTTCGTACGTGTAGTTTAAAATTTTTCTAAACATCTATGCAGCAAAAATAAATAAATTAAAATATTTTTAATTTATTTATGTATCAGATCTGATCCGAAAACCGTAGCAAGGATCTTGACATGAACATGCAACCATGATCTAAAATCAAAAAGAAAAACAATCGTTAGAAAAATAATCGGAGATTAGATCTCCATACCTTGGATCCTGCGGATGTCCAGAGTTCTGATCGTAGCCGCGCATGCGTCGGGCTTTTGCCGGTATCCACACGGAGACGTCTGATCAGAGCATCGAGATCATTGGTGTGCTAGCACCTTGCAGATCTCGCTCCTCAACTTTGGATTTAGATCTCTTCTTCTAGATCTTGAAGGAGATCGCTGCACGAACTCTTTCGCGCAGATCCGACGGAATTTGAACCAGATCACCACGAAGGAAAGAAGAACCCTTCTTCTCTTCTTCTCTCTCTTTTTCTCTTTTAGATCTGATCACCTATCAGATTTGGGCATTGGGGATGAAGGGGAGAAAGAAAGGGGCGTTGGATGGATGTTTGCAGTAAGAAGACCCTCTTCCTATCTCACGCACGCCACCTCTCTTCTTTTATCTTTTGTCGCATCAACCAACAAATATCTCACGCCCAAACCCTTCTTAACGCCCAAGAGATCTAATCTCTTTAAATCATAGGCGTTCCAATCCAAATCAATGGATAGAAGGGCTTTGAGATATGTTGTATTGTAAGAAAGAAATCTCCTCTCACAATTAACGCATGTCCACTTTCTTCAATTTTCTTATTGCGCAAAAAAATTTCTTTCATGCCCCAATCAGATAAGTTTTTATCCTATTTTGAATCATATTCAAATAGAAAAAAATTTGGAAGAAAGAGAAACCCAGATAAGGTGGGGCGCCATGCCCCCTCCCCTTTCATGCGCGCAAAAACAAAGGGGGCGCATTTTCATGCGCTCCCTTCTCTTCTCTGCATGAAAACTGGAGAGAGAGTCCTAGCGAACTTGGGCTCTCTGAATCATGGTTCAACTGGTTCAAGTTGGGTCTTAATCGGGTTCAAATCGAATCCAAATCGAGTCGAATTCGAAAGGCCGTCAAGTTAGATCCAATCGAGCTTGAAATTCAAATCTGATTTGAATAATTGTACCCAATTAGCATTAAATTAAATTAAATTAAATCTGATTTAAATTAATTAAGATTTCATAATTTAATCAGTTCCAAAAAATTACAATATTTGCAATAAGTCTCTGCGCTAACAATTAGCAGCTGTCAAAACTGTAACGATTACAAATTAGCAGTTTCTAAAATTCAAACTATCAATCCGATTGATAATTCAAATATGATCCAAGCCATTGATCAGGTCATGCTTCTTTTGTATGTGACCCTTCAGGTTCTATTATGTCTGATAGTGAGACATCGTGATCTCCATCACAGTATCATCGAAACTCTTTTCGATGGGCTGAAACGATTCTAACTCACTTTAACAAAGATCGTTGATCCGAAAATGATCTAAGTGAGTTCTCACGATCCACCAGTGACGTCTAGCAGCATGTAGTGGTAACCCAGTAGAATAGAAAAGATGAATCCCTAGGTGCAATTATCGTGCAATGCAATCCTCTATCGTGAGTCCCGACTTGATGGAGGTCATGGAGAACTCGTCAAACCCATTGTCAGTCATATGCTAGATTAGCTCGATTTGAGTTCATTTGTGAATTTTATGGAAATTTTTTCCACTATTCACACTTTGGCCAGAGATTTCTTGAATTGTCTTGTGAATCACATAGGACTTCTCTTTTTCCATCAAGGTCGATAGATTCCATCTAGGTGCATCCTACTCCAAACAGCGAACCTGAACCTACAATAGCCAACATGCATAACAAGAACCCGAATAGCTGGGGATCAAGGGAACATGCAGTTAAACTAAGTAGCCTTGCTGCGAATAGCCAACACACCGCAGGTCAAAGGATCAGTCATACCACTGCAACATCGAGAAAATCACTGACGAGTGAGTAGACATCCAAGTGATTTCTCATGTTGGTCACGCTCAGTGCAAGTTGTTCTCTAACAACCACCTGCACTCTTATCCCAGTCTCTCTACACTGCAGACTCGAGACTCATCTATCTAAAGGGAGGTGATCGTGCATCGATCTTGAATGGATTGATCACTATTTTTCGTGACATCCTTTGATCGGAAGCATTTAGAAATTAACTAATGATGTATGTTTCAAATTCTCAATATCTTGAGAATATACAAAATCATCTTTTTAATTCTAGGACAAATCATAGACATAAATAACATGATTGGTTATAAAGATTGCCCATCAAGTAAAAACATGCTCTAGAGACAAGTAAGTGTCAGTCAAGATTGGCTTCTAGAGCACACATCTAACAAACTCTCACTTATACTAAAGCCAATCTGCCATATATCTGAGCCCCATCTTCTGAAGATAGGCTTCTGTGTTTAGCTGGCTAGGTGACTTGGGCCTACCACTATTATGTGGAGTTTACTCTCTATACTTCCATATATTTCTACTTGAGGTAATTGCGTATATCTTTGTTCTATATGCATGGACTTCTGGTGAGATCTTGACTCCTTAGCAAGGGCTATGGACCATTATCTTTGCAGTACAATATCATAGCATCTAATGGTATGACATCCAGTTCTGCAACTATCATAAGAATCAGAACGCATCCTGCACATCTATAGCATATTCAGCTTTCATTGGTCGATTGCCTGAAACCCTTCAATAAATTGAACCATACATGCTGATGTAGACATTCTACCATTAGCATCATTGTATCTTCCCACTCTTAGCTTTAACTCTTCTTCAAAGACGATGAATAATCCCTTAGTGCTTCTCAAGTACTTAGGGATATTTTCATGGCAATCCAATGCTCCCAGTCTGGATTCGATTAATATCTACTCGTGACTTTCACAGCAAGATATACCAAGTCGAGTACATAGCATGGCATACACCCATGCCTAAGAGGATAACGGATCCCTCTTGGAGGTTTCAATGCTGAACCCTTTCAGCAGCTCCTCTATATACTTGTCTGTGAAAAATAAACATCCTTTCAGGATCTCTCTATAGACCTTTATTTTCAGAATGTTTAACATAGGTCTTTGAAAAGAAAATTCTATATGTAACCACATCATAACCAATATCAGCGTGGGACCCTCCCACTGACCTTCATGTAACTACATGATTTCTCATATCACGTTGTTGTAGGTTTTGGGATCATCCCTATGTTCCAATCTCCCTCGAGAAATATTTTCCTTTGAATCGTTTGTAAGGATATCAAGTACCTTTCTAAATGATGGGAGATCCTGCTAGACCTACGAGGTGGAGGAGGTACTACATATATTGGCTTATCTTAAATAGGTTATATAGGTCCTGTGACTCGTTGTTCTTTAGAGATTCTCTTTGAGTTCATCTTCCCATGTTTTCAAGAAAACAGTATGATTGCTCATAATCACATTGTGAACCACTGAAAAGAGAAAGTGACATCTTAAACCCTTTTGGGATACCCTGTAAACGAGCTCTCACAGACCTATCCTCTAACTGTCCACCATATCATATCTCATATGGTGTGGTGAAACCAACTTTAGAGGAAACCTAATTTAAATTTTAGAAATTAAACCTTGTTCCTAAAGAAACAATAATTGAATTAGTGATGTTCATGATGGACCGGACCATATCTCATATAGCACCATTGCTTCTCACATATACACCGTTAAGCTGAGGTGTACAAGGAGAATTCTATTATGAAATTATGCCATTTTCTTTAGATAATCGACAAATTTTCTATTTGGTATTGCATCCTCGATCTGATCAAAGTACCTTTGGGATTTTTCTGATTTATCTTTTTCTACTTCACATCTGAATTCTTTGAACATTTCAAAGTCTTTTAGATTTGTATCTTACATACATATCTATACCATGACTGCTCATCAGTAAAGGTGATGAAGTAGTGATAACCTTCTAGTCAGGCTTATCAAATGAGCCATACATATTGTATGTGCACTAGAGTAAGTATCTGAGTGGTCTTATCCCTTTAACCTATAAAGGACAGCTTGATCATTAATCTTCAAAGAGATGATTTACAGATTAGATATGACTTAACAGTCAATGAGCCTAAAGGCCCATTTTCTCCAATCGACAAATCGTTTCTTCTCATACATGATCTAGCCAAAAGAGCCATATGTATGCTTTAGGTATTTGATTCTGGATCTCTCAGACCCAATGAAATTCACTATTTTGCTCAAATAAGTTCACAAATGCATCACTATGCAAATGATCAACAACTAAATCCAAACGATAATCATCGAGATTAGGTGCCGATGGCCCTCAGTGCAACTTTTGCACCATTGCCGACTCAAAAGAGTCACTTCACCTTCCCTCAGTCTTCTTTCTTTCTTAAACCTTATATTAAAGTGCGTACTAGTCTAATGAAAAAGAGAAAACCGTAAGATCAAATTTTGAGCAATTCGATATACCTTCCAAAGGCATATAAATATTTTTTTAGGTTCTTCAGGTATGTACCTCTGAACTTTTCAAGATCCTTTAGTTACTAGCATATTGATCAATTCATTAAGGTGCTATAATATTTATTCATATAATAGTTTCACAAATTATCCGTATGAATTAAAGATTGCAGGATCAAATCCATTAGCAATTTCATATGCATGGTCATGTTGAGCTTTTCAAACTCTTCAATGTTCTTGATCATCGATCATGAACAAACTGCCCATCACCTATCTCATGCACTGTGCAACTCTAATAATCTCACAACTATTGCAGATGAATCAGCATATCATTGGCAGTCTACATGTTTTTATGCGTACATTGGATTTTATCAACTATGAAGTCTAATTTATAGCACCTAATCTAATTGTCAATGTCTAACCATTTATCAAGTATAGCTCGTTGACCATGGATTGGACAAGCTGGTGACATTGGGTTAATCTGGTCAAAAATATGGCTTAATTTCTAAAAGCTAAGAACTATTCTTAGATTTTTGAGCCAAAATATGTAATTGATTTCGGTTAAGTGGTTGATATTTACGATTCGAGCTAGAGGGTTAGAAGCTGAAGAATTAATCATAGAGAGTAAAGATTTAATTAGATGATTGTAATTGTAATAGTTTGTTTTAGGGACTTTAAAAACAAACAAAGGCTCTTATTAATTTTTCGAGTCTCTCACACTCTTCAGGTGGAGAAACGGAAATTCTAACGCGATAAGTGGTTCTAGTGGGTGCTGCGATCCTATTGATGTACGGCACTTCACCTAACAGTTATTGGTGACACATATACCAATGTGTGGACAACTTTTTGTCCAGATGCTTCTCCAAGCATGTTGCAGCAACTTGGTCTCTAAGTCCTTTGGCCTCACCTAACAGTTATTGGCATATTTTTTAGTTAAGTCCGACCCATCGTTCACCAGTGAGTGCAAAGCCATCATTGGGTCCCTCACCTAACAGTTATTGGGTCCAACCCCATCTTTACCTCGGGGTATCTAATGTTAATAGAGTGGTTGTACCTTTTCGATGCAACTGAATCACTGTAATCAGTCGAGAACGATCAACGTCGGAAAAGGCATCCGCATTTGTACAATGGTGGAAGATCAGAAAACTTAATATTTAGTGAGGACATTTGAATTTAGATCTCTTCTAATTAGTCACATACATCTGATGTAATGATTAATCTAATTTAGGTCAGCACATTTCATGTCTGACCAACCTAGTCGGTATGGGTGAACTCGGGTTAACAAGTAACTTAATATAAAATATAATCTCCCAAGATGGCCAGATAAGTGAAGATGAGTGGGGGTCCCCCCGTTGCTTTCCTTAGATGCCAACGAATTGGTCAGGTCAGACAACGGAACCAATTAAAGAACTACTATCTAAGACTTGCCTTAGACATCAAATTGGTTGATTAGAATCAATTAGGTTAACCTATAGACTCGGGCTCGAATCACTGAGCCAAATTCAGTTTTGACTTAATTAATTCACATCAAATATGAATCAATTTGACCAACTACAACTAAATTCAATTTTGAGCCTCTTTGACCTAATCTCAACCAACTCTTGATTAGGTTTGATCAACTGCTCAAAATTGAAAAGGATTCTAACCTGATCTAATCAATGATCCTAGTTGTTGTTTAGTCTCTAAATCTAATTTGTTCAACCCATATCCGAAGCCCATATTTTATGCATTGAAATTTAGATCTTAAATTCATAATTTCAGATCTTATAATTTCAAATCTTAATTCTCAATTAAGTGCATTATGTACATGGATTTGAGTTTAGATCTCGAAATATTTTATAATCTAAACAATTTATATTGTATCTCATACAATATGATTGTCTGCAGAATCTAGTCGATTCATCTTCGTACACGAATCGACTTGTCACAGTGAGTCGGCACACACTGAGACAAACAGAAATCTATAGACCTAGCCTGCATAATTGAGTCGGCTCATCAGCAAATGAGCTGACCTACTAGGGTCATGAGTTGACTCCAACAAAAATGAGTCAACTCACCAAGCACTTGAGTTGACCTAATTGAGAATCGAGTTGACTCCATAGGCATAGCAATCACAGTTTCATGGTTTCATGCAAATAGAGCCTAGGATTTTGTATATAGGGTTTTGCAGAAATTAAGTTATAGATTGTGTGTCAAAACAATATATCAAATATAATATTAATCGGTTTAAAACATAAAAATACATGCATAATTTGATTTAAATCTAAAATATATATCGCATATAATTTTTCATTCGCTGTTCATCTTCATGGAAAACATCACAGTTAGTACCCCTACACATCATAAGAGAAAACCCATCAAATGGGCAAGAGAGGGACTTTAATCCCTTCATCATCTTATGATCGGATGGCCATGATGATTATCCCAATTCGATTACTAAGCTATTAAGAATTTAATCTAACATATCACATATATAATCAATTAAAAAATTAGATCTAATTATTTTTTCCATGTCAAACATATGAAAATAATTTTAAATCTGTGCATATAAGAGAAATTTCAGCAATCATACTAGATCCAAATTAAACCTTAATTGATATATTCAGATCTAAATAACTCATGATATATTTCAGATCTGAAACAATTTCAGATCCAAAATAATCTGTAATTATATTACAGCATGTAGAAAATTTAGATCTAACCTTAATCGATGTTCTACATCGTTCTAGGACAACCATTCAGCATAACAGGATTATGTCAGGACAATCTTATTTCAAAATGAGTGGATCATCAAACTAACCTTCAGATTTGATTTCTACAAATTAGATTTCAGATCTGAGGAGTTTTCATGTTCGTATCAGAACCTATGCTCTGATACTACTGTTAGAAAACCGCTACGGTTTCGCATGTGTAGTTTAAATTTTTTTTTTAAATATTTATGCAGTGACAATAAATAAATTAAAATATTTTAAATTTATTTACGTACCAAGAATTTTGACACGAACATGCAATCATGATCTGAAATCTAAAAGAAAAACAATCGTTAGAAAAACAAATCGAAGATCAGATCTCCATATCTTAGATCCTGCGGATGTCCGGGGTTCTGATCGTAGCCGCGCACGCGTCCGGCCTCTACTGGTATCCATACGGAGATGTCTGATTGGAGCACTGAGATCATCGGTGTGCTAGCACCTTGTAGATCTCGCTCCTCGATCTTGAATCTAGATCTCTTCTTCTAGATCTTGAAGAAGGAGATCGTTGCGCGAACTTTTTCACGCAGATCTGAAGGGATTTGAACCAGATCACCATGAAGGGAAGAATCTTTCTTCTTCTTTTTTTTTTCTCTTTTTCTCTCTTAGATCTGATCACCTATCAGATCTAGGTGTAGGGGAGAAAGAAAGGAGGCGTTGGATGAGTTTGCAGTAAGAAAGAAGACCCTCTTCCTATCTCACGCACGCTACCTCTCTTTTTTTTTTGTCGCACCAACCAACAAATATCTCACGCCTAAACCTTTCTTAATGCCCAAGAGATCTAATCTCTTTAAATCATAGGCGTGCAAATCCAAATCAATGGATAGAAGGGTTTTGAGATAATGTTGTATTGTAAGAAAGAAATCTCCTCTCACAATTAGCGCACGTCCACTTTCTCCAATTTTTTTGTCACATAAAAAAAATTCTTCCATGCCCCAATCAGATAAGTTTTTATCCTATTTTGAATCATATTCAAATAGAAAAAAATATGGAAGAAAGAGAAATCCAGATAAGGTGGGGTGGGGTGCCAACTATTGGTGCCCCCTCTCCTTTCACGCATGCAAAAACAAAGGGGGTGCATTTTCACGCACTCCCTTCTCTTCTCTACGTGAAAACTAGAGAGAGTCCCAGGGAACCTGGGCTTTCCGAATCATGGTTCAACTGGTTAAAGTTGGATCTTAATCGGATTCAAATCGAGTCGAATTCGAAAGGCTGTCAAGCCTGATCCAATCGAGCTTGAAATTCCAATCTGATTTGGATAATTGAACCCAATTAGTATTAAATTAAATTAAATATAATTAAATTAAATTTGATTTAAATTAATTAAAACTTAATTCATAATTTAATCAGTCTCAAAAAATTATAATATTTGCAACTAAGTCTCCGCGTTAATAATTAGCAGCTATCAAAACTGTAACGATTACAAATTAGCAGTTTCTAAAATTCAAACTATCAATTCGATTATAATTCGATTATGATCCAAGTCATTGATCAGATCATGTTCTTTTTGTGTGTGACCCCTTAGGTTCTATTCTGTCTAGTAGTAAGACATATCGTGATCTTCATTATAGTATCATCGAAATTCTTTTTGATGGGTTGAAACGATTTCAACTCATCTCAACAAAGATCGTTGATCTGAAAACAATCTTAGTGAGTTCTTATGATCCATCAGTGGTGCCTAGCAGTATGTAATGGCAATCCAGCAGAACAGAAATGATGAATCCTTAGGTGCAGTTATCGTGTGATACAATTCTTCTATCGTGAGTTCCGACTTAACGGAGGTCATAGAGAACTTGTCAAACCCCATCGTCAGTTATATGCTAGATTGACTCGATTCGAGTTCATTTGTGAATCTCGTAGAAACTCTTTTTCAGTATTCATACTTACTCTGATAAAAATTTTCTGAACTCAGTCTTACGAATCGCATAGGATTTCTCCTTTTCTATCAAAATCAATAGGTTCCATCTAGGTGCATCCTACTTCAAACAGCGAATCCGAACCTACAATAGCTAACATACACAGCAAGGATCCGAATGGCTAGGGATCAAGGAAACGTGCAGTTAAACTAAGTAGCTTCGCTGCGAATAGCCAACACACTGCAGGTCAAAGGATCAGTTACACCACTGCAGCATTGAGAAAATCACTGATTTGTGAGTAGATATCCAAGTGGTTTCTCGTGTTGCTCACGCTCAGTGCAAGTTGTTCTCTAACAACCATCTGCACTCTCACCTCATGTCTCTACACCGCACACTTGAGACTCATCTGTCCTAAAGGGAGGTGATTCGTGCACCGATCTTGAATGGATTGATCACTATCTTCCGTGATGATCCTTCGATCGGGAGCATTTGAAAATTAACCACTAATATGTATGTCTCAAATTCTCAACACTTTGAGAATATACAAAATCATCTTTATTAATTTTTAGGACAAATCATGGACAAATGACATGATTGATTATAAAGATGCCCATCAAGTACAAAACATGTCCTAAACAAAAGTATGTGTCAGCCAAGATTGGCTTCTAGCGCACACATCTAACACGAAAGGGTAGCGACGGTGATCGAGGTGCAGCGGTAGGCCCAGCAGGTCACCATTGGGTGGTTGGCCTCGGATACAGGATTGTCTTCATGGCATCAGGGGGACTTCAGATTCAGGTGGAGCACCAGATAGAGATAGCTTCACAGGTGAGGAAGGTTTTGACATGAGTTCAGAGCAGAAGGGTGTAAGAGCAATATCCCAGTATCAGCACTAGGGTTGCACAGAGCCAGATGGAGCGGAGTGTGCAGATGGAGAGGCATGGGTCTGAGGACCGTGTCAGGTGGAGTATCAGATGCAGCGAGTGCCGGCATAGGAACACTGCAGTTTCTCAGGAAAGTTCAGGGCAACAATTGATGCAGCTGTCAAGAAGAAGGATGCCTACAATAAATTTCGAGGTGGTATCGAGGAGAAGCAAAGGTCTTCAGCGATGGAGGCGGCATCCCAAAGGTCTCCAAAAGAGCTCAGAAGCTGAAGAAGGTTGGCGGTGGCAAGGATGTTCGCACAAGGGGCTGTCAAGGCACGCAGCGACAGCAGGATCGTGCAGAAGGACATTGCCAGGTGTACCAAGGCTTGGAGGTAGCAAGATGGAGATTGTAGGAGTTGGTGTGGTGCTCTCAAGCCTTAGGAGGTCACAGAAGTCAGGGTAGTGGCTCTGAGAGACTTGGATAGGTGTGGTTCTAGGGCTAAGACAGGAGTGATCCTAGGGTGGAGATGGTGTGTAGCTCTTCACGGGCTTGAGGTCTAGATATTACAGACCTTGAGGGGCTTGGTTGGTGCTCCGGAGATTTAGGGACACAAGGTATGAAAGAATAAAGGCCTACAAGCCAATCGCATATAGGATGCGATGGGGTATTTTTCTATTATTTATCTTCTAAACTCATGTATTTAACTATTATTTAATAAAATAGGCTTTTCGATTCATTATATGCTGTATTTTATTATTGTTTTTTAAGATTATAATGAATCCTATAGGTCTGGATAATGGTTTTAGAGCCGTGATGAGATCACGCCAATGAGACCTAAATCTTTGATAGCCTTGACCTAAAATATTCGCAGTCATTGATTCATTGAGTTGGAGATCAATGATATCGGTAAGATTGGCACATCCTATGTATGCTCATTGATGAGGATGGTTGATCTCACAATCATTTATGTGGCGACATTAGTACAAAGATGTGGGTGCTCATTAGAGAATGAGTTCACTAAATAGATCTACGAGAGAATATTTGATGGAGTCTCATTTACATATCAGCTGATTGTTCTCTAGTGGAAGTTGTGCAAGTGATCCTTTGATCTAAGATCATCATGGTATCTTGTGTATGTGAATCCATATTTTGGTTCACTTTCTAACTTGATTCTCTGATCCTTGTGTAGGGTGTTCTTGATGTGAAGTGTGCATGGAGGTTGTGAGTGGTCAATAAGGGATCAGTCACTCCTAATAAGGGGAGCGAACATCCTATGTGATCTTATAGGTTGATGATTCTGAAAGTCTTTGGCCAAAACAGGATAATAATTAGAAAGAGATTTCTAATGTATCATCAACTGAAGCATCACCTTCTGCTAATAAGCAATTGGATTTGACATGATTCCATGCCCATAGCTTATCTGGAATGTTGTTTGACTGAAGGATTGAATTGCATGATAACTTGCCATTGAAGGGTGTTTTGATAATTTCTACCAAATTTCATATCTTTCGGATAGTCATGACACATTGCTAGATGTCAATCTTGATTTGTGGACTCGTTAGAATTAAAAGAGTTTAATTCGAGAATTAATTAGGAAGAGTCCTAGTTAATTGGGACTCTTGAGCTGACCTAATCTGATCAGATTAGGGTTAGGTCAAAAGTCTGTGTCCACTGCTGGCTAGATTTGGAACCCAATGGGTCATATACTTTGGGATTTGGTCTTGATCTGATTTAATTACGATTTAATGTAAATCCTAGGGATTAATTTGATTTGCTAGCACATTGTATTAACCAAGTTTCTAATTAGGTTAAGTTCAAAGTGTTTGAGCTAAACTGAACCTGTTGCCTTTGACTTGATTGGATTATGTCTATTTTAATTGGACTCCTACCTAACTTGAAAGAGTTTCGGATGTGGAAGGACTCCTCCATGCCACTCTGGTTTCATGCCAAAAAAAAATGCCGCCATCCTCTCTTTTATGGATTAAGAAGAGGAAGAGTCCTTCTTCCTTGAGACTCTTAACTACTTACTTTTCTACCGATTCCTTAATTATCACATACCAAAATTTATTAAAAAAATTATGGGGTGCAGAAGAGGAAGAGTCCTTCTGTGTGAAGCCTCTTCTGCACCACTTAATTCATCGAAGAAATTAATTCTCTGCATGAGAGATGTGGAGCGCCTAGAGTTGGCGCCCCTTGGGTCTCCTTGACACTCTTCACTTCCTATTTAAATGGGGTGCCTCTTATGGGATAAGGGCTGGATTTTGGTGAAAAATCAGAGACCTTGGCATGTGATAAGAGAGAAAAAAATCTGAAAAAAAATCAAAAGAAAAGACAAGGAAAAAATTGAGTGGAAAAATAGAAAGAAGATGTGAGAAAAATAGCAAGTGAGATGTGTTTGTCCTAAGATTTAATTTTTTCATGTGTTGGAGGACAAAATCAAATCCTAGGTTTTGAGACTTCTGGAGAGAATTCTCTTGGTGTGATCCTAATGGAGAAGTCGAAAGCAATAGTGCATTGGTGCGATTGTTCTTTAAGAAAGAAGCCAGCAGTGTTCTTTTGAAGAAAAGGTTATGACGGTGCACTGGTAGGGAAGGACCTTGACCATCTTTTGTGTGGATCACCATTGGAGAATTTCTATTTTGGAGTCTCGTGGAGATCACCTTCTTACCATACTACTCATTTGAGAAAGTATAAGTTTCTAACTCTTTGCATGCTTGGATTTTGTTTTGTTCGACATCTACAAGGTGATTCTAGTGTTTGAATTCCGGTTCGACAGTCTTAATTGTTAATGCTTTCGATTTGCATGTCAAAATTTTTTAAAAATTCATATTCCACTGCGTGATCGGAACCCAATAAGGTGGAGCAAGAAACCAGAGCCAAGGTTGAAGACTGTAGGGAAGAAGCAGTTTCTGGGTCTTAGTCGATTCAGACTGAGATTGGGTCGACTAAGTCTTAGAAAAAGTTGCTAAACAGAAAGACAAGTTTCGAAAATCTGTGGATGGCACATAGGTGAGTCGACTCAGTTTCAAACTAAGTCGATTCAGTCACAATAACTGAGTCAGCTCAGTTTGAGACTGAGTCAGCTCATTTTCGTGGGCAGAATTATACGGATTTTCTATTTGGGGCTGGGGTCGGGTTTGATCCTAGGGGTTTTAAGGCCTGCTTTAAGAGGTCTTAAGGGGGCTAACCAAGAGTTTGGACTGGGATTAGGTCCAAGAGATGAGAGCATGCAAGATTTGAGCTTGGGTGAGTGCTTCATGTATAGGTTAGCCTAAGGAGTTTTTTGGGCTCGGATTGTTTAGCCTATTGTAATTGGTATATGTACAGATCATTGTAATACCACGGTATGGAATGAAACAGAGCTTTTTCTCCTGAAATCCTAGCCGTCTCTCTCTCTCTCATGTCCCTAGTCTCCACCTAGGGTTTCATGCCAAGAAAACCTGCCATCCAATCCAGGCTTTCGTATTTTGCTTCTTCCCTTCTTCAGGTTTTTTAGATTAACACTCAGGTTCCACACAAGACATCGGTCCATGGGTGGTATCGGAGTGGTGCCAGGTTTTAACAATTGGTATCAGAGCGATATGATCCCCAACAGCCACAGTCATTTGTCAATGAGTGTAGTGGTGAGGAAGAGGAGTAATCATAGGTGGATGGGGCCTGACAGGTTTAGTACCTGTAGGAGTTAATGACGAAAAAATAGAAGAAGTGGGAGAAGGCTAAATCTTATACACAAAGAATTGATCATCACTATTAGCGGAGACAGATGAACTAGAAGAAAAAGAGAAAGGAGTAGATTCAAAGAAGGTAACATATGCGGAAACAAGATATTGATGCAAATCAGGAGAATAACAACGATATCCTTTTTGATGACGAGAGTACCTCAAAAAGATACACTTGAGTGATTGTGGATCCAACTTGGAGACTTGTGGGCGAACATCTTGGACAAAATAAGTACAATAAAAAATTCTAGGAGGCAAAGAAAATAAAAGACGAGAAGAAAATAAGACAACAAAAGGGACTTGACTAGAAAGAATAGAAAGAAGGCATCCGATTGATTAAATAACAGGTTGTGGAAACAGCATCAGCCCAAAACTGTTTAGGATCTTTCATATGAAATAGAAGTGCTCGAGCCACTTCCAACAAGTGTTTGTTTTTTCTTTTAGCAATCCCATTTTGTTGGGGTGTAACAACACTAGATGACTGATGTATGATATCATGTTCTATCATATATGAGGTAAAAGCATTCGAGAAATACTCTTTAGCATTATCACTACGTAGAATATGTACCATAACATTGAATTGGGTTTTGATTTCAGCATGAAAGGCACAGAATAAAGAAAACAATTCAGATCAATTTTTTATTAATAAAGCTAACTCTTGAAAAATCATCCACAAAAGTAACAAAGTACCTAAAACTAGACTTGGACTCGAGGGGACAAGATCCCCAAACATCAGAATGAACATTTCAAAAGGGGTTGCGATGCAACCCTTTTATTGACTCTAGGAAAATAAAGGACTCTACGGTGTTTAGCAAACTGATAGACTCACACTCAAAAGCTGAGACAGAACTTAAACTAGGATATAACTTTTTCAGAGCATCCAAAGAAGGGTGACCCAAACGACAATGGAGATGAAAGGGAGAAATAGCACTCGAGCATGCAATTGACTGTGGCACAAAATCAGACACGTTCTCAAGAACGTACAGTCCATTGGTCTCACGACCTCTACTAATAATCCTCTTCATCTCAAGATCCTAAAATAGGTAATATTTAGGGAAAAAGTGAATGCTATAGTTGAGAGCATGAGTAATCTTACTAACAGATAACAAGTTGAAAGGAAATTAAGATAAGTATAGAACAAATTTTAAGAAAAGAGAAGGCAGCAGTATCACTCCTAATAACAGGAGTGGAAGAACTATTAGTAAGAGTAACACTAGGTAAAGTAGAAGAAAGCTGAAATGAAGAGAGAATACCTGTGTTTTCTGTCATATGATCTGTAGCACCTGAATCAATGACGTAGTTGTGTGAGGAAGAGGTGAGAAGCAGTAGGTTTACTTGATTGAACAAAGGTAGCAGTAGAAGAGGATCCGAAGCCCTGAGAGGCTTGGAATTAGGTATACTGGGTAAACTCATCAGCTGTCATAGTGACTGTCTTGACCCTTGAGTCTACTAAAGTAGGAGTAGGCAATATCCCATCATGTGTAGCTTAGCAAATTTCTGACCCTGAGATTGAGATTGCATTGGCTTACCATTCAATTTCTAGTAGGTCCATTTGATATGTCCTTTGCCACAATAATAACAAGTATGTGGACCACCATCACCATGGCCCCCACCATTGTCTTAGGCTCCTCTACCACCTCTAGTACCCATCCGGTCTCTTGCTTTACTGCCCCTGGAGCCGCCACAACTTCCACCATAGCTTACCAAGGCAGAAGCTTTATTGGATGATGATCCCTTGGAAATTTCTCGATGAGCACATAGAAGACGAACATACATATCTCGAAGTGTGACGGGTGTTGAACTAGTGAGAATGTGATCTATTGCAGTACTATACTTAGGTCTCAACCAAGACAAGAAACTGACAATCGCTAGTTATTCACGCTGAGTACGCATCTGTTTCACATTAGCAGATATAGGATGCAGGCCATTTATCTCCTCATACACTTGTTAGAATTCAGTAAAATAGTCTTATAAAGAGTTATCCTTTTGCTCCGGATGGTGAAATTCCTGAGACACCTTATAAATACGAGACAAGTTCTCTTTTCCAGAATAGACAAATTTCATATATTCCCACAGATCTTTGACAATTTCACTATGAGAAAGAACATGTTTTATTGATTTATCTAGAGTTTTCTCAATCATACCATAAAGCTGGATGTCCTCCTGTAGCCGCTTGTCTCGCACAATAGACTCCTCAGGTGGATCAGCTGTCAGGTGATCTTCCTTCTCTGCAACCATAAGAAACATCTTATTGGTTTTACGCCATTCAGCATAATGCTTTCCATCAAACTTCTCATCTATAATTTTGATAGATGCTGAGATTACTTCAAGAGCAACTGTAGGTGACTTCTCTAACATTCTTGAATTCATATCTTATTTTTCAGTTTGAATTTTCTTTGCTCTTTGGTCAGCCATAC
This sequence comes from Elaeis guineensis, assembly GCF_000442705.2. Lineage (NCBI taxonomy): Eukaryota > Viridiplantae > Streptophyta > Magnoliopsida > Arecales > Arecaceae > Elaeis > Elaeis guineensis. The sequence goes on from NW_027332425.1 coordinate 2,291,674, forward strand.
CACGAACAACAAATGATATCCAGAATAGAAAGATTGAACCAACGGAAATAAAATCAGAATAAAAATCGAACTAGTAAAGAATACCTGGATAGCAGCATCTCTCCTGGGCCATTTATCAGCCAATTTTGCACTCCTTAGCGCCAACGGCACCTTCCTCTAACACCAGTGGCATTTGGGCTCAACTCTTTCAATGTGATCGTAGCTCTTGGTCTCGATCTCATCACCAGCTCCAGCTTTCTTGGGTTGCGAGCTTCAACTGGGTTGCAACTTGGGTTGCATCGTCAAGCATATGTGACTCACTTGGTCGCATAGGATTTCACCATGTGTGACCCCTGGTCACGCACTACAGACGGAGGAAAGAGGGATCTTAAAGGTTGATTAGCATAGTTAGGTTTTTTTTAGGGATTGATTGGAGATTTTGAAAAAAAATAATGGGCATTAGGAATTGTGGGTTAGTTCAGAACCCTAGGCTTTGATACCATGTGTTGCTATCGATCTCCGACGAGTTGGTCGGTGGTGAGCCGAGTTGTAGCACTTGAATGCTGGGTGGTAGGAAACCTGCAAGATGAAGTCCACTTGTCGGAAGTTATCCGGCGGAGGACCCTCCGATGCCTAAGCCGGAGAAAGGGAGCAGTAGAGAGAGCCAAAAAGCAAGAGCCGAAAGCTTGTAATCAGAAAAAAAGTTATCCGATCCCCCTACTTACTGCTATATATAGGGTGAAGAATGCCGTGACTGTGTAACTTTCATCCCTAAAATATAGGACGTGGGGATTATGGTATTTTTTGGATGGTTACCTCGTTAACCGCCATTAAGGTTGAGTAATGGACTATTCGTGGGCGCCTAGTATGCCCCACGATCGCGGGTGGTTAATACTCATACCGAATAACTGTCGTTTTATCCTTAAATTTGTGGGATTAAGATAGTCAATGAAGCATCGAGGAAGTTGTTGGTTAGGTACCGACTTGGTCTTCTTTCGTCGATCTAAGTCGGCTCAATTCATAATGTCGCAGACTTAGTTGGTGGGAGATGAAGATAAATGTTAGTTGGCCAAGCGACGAGGATCTACCCCAACACTTGTCCTCAACTCCTGAGTCCAATTCTATAGCCTAATCGGACGAAAGGAGTTAATTGATGTACGGATCTGAGTTGCTTTCTCCAACGAACTTCATTTGTTAGTCTTGAAAGCTGGCGTCCAACCATTTTGTTGTTTTGTGGAGCGAGCAGTCGTTTTGTCATTTCATAAGACATGCGGCGGTCCAGTTGTCTCACAGGACCTGCAGTAGTTAATGCCGTGAATCATTTGGAGTAGGCTTCCATAATGATTACAGAAGATTGGGCAGTAGAATAATGATTCTTTGAGCAGTCTGAGTGACCACGTGTCAGCCGGCCATTTGTTCGGTTTGTTGTCACGCGGATTTGGCTTATCTGGCAAAATTTTAATAGTGGTGCCTCGAAAAAGCCGAGAGAATAGTCAGATGAAATTACAGCCACATGTCAAGATCTCCGATAATGTTTAGATTTTCCAGGTTGATCGCGACTGTCAAGTGTATCTGTAAATAGGAGCTTCTCCCTTTCAGGTCTTCTTCTGGTCCTAGAGTTTTCGCCTTAAGCCAGAGTTTTTCATCTTTAGTTGTTTGTAGGATTCATCTCCCTGGGGATGTTTTAGGCTTCATCGTCGTCGGCCTTCTCCTTCCTCATTGGTTTCTTTGTCGTCGTCGATCTCTTCTTCATCATTGTCGGTCGTTCTCTAAAGTTGAACTTCTCTTCTCTTCCCATCATTTTCAACTTGATCGAAGCAAGTGTACTAGCCATTGGAAAGGCAAAACTAGCCATTGGAAGTTAGATTTGTCCGTTGGAATCTCTCAGAGAAATAGCTATTAGGCTACTAGTCACAGAGGGGTCGACTCCTGTTCTTCAGGGATCGACTTGCTATTTCTTAGGGTCGACTCATGAAGTGCTTTGATTTTGCTGCCCTTTGACTTGCACTTGTGGCCACTCTAGGATCGACTCAATTGAAGTTGGGGTCGACTCATCCCATCCTGGGGTCGACTTATGAAGTACTGGGGTCAACTCAGAAACAGACTACTTATGGGGTTAACTTGGCCCTGTTTGGGTTCGACTTGTGCTGCTCTAGGATTGACTCATCAAATGGTCAATTCTTGGGCCTGAGATTGTTCTGGGGTCAAATTCTGGAAACTTGAGATTGACTTGTGTAATGTGCCAGTCTGTCCAATGTAATGGGGTCAACTTGTGAAGGCTAGGGTCAACTCCCGAATCTTCCAAAAAATAATTGTCTTTTGTTTTGAGCTTGATCATTCAGGGGTTGGGTCCAAATGATCTGGGGTCAACTCCTTAAGCCAAAACTTGAGTGATTTGTTTTAGAGTCTTTTTGACTTATTTTTTTCTGAAGGGGTTTCTTTTTCATTTTAATGTGTCTTTGTAAGCACATGAGAGATTGTACATCTATTCTTGAAACACACAATTAGTATCCTTTGCACTAAAAGGTTTGTTATCATCAAAATCAATTTTTGGGTCAACAAGCTTCAATGATATTCTTAAGTGGAATGTAAGTTACTCTAGTTTTACACAATTCTGAAAAGACATTAGATATGTCTAAGGTTTTGTCAGCTTCAGATTGTGTTGATAGTTCGGATATATAAAACCCTTTGAGTTGTGAGAATAAATTTAGATTAAAAGACAAATTTATGGAGAAGTTGCTAAATTTGCGGGTTTTGTTATTTTTGTAGCCATAGATATCTAGATGTTGGATAAGTGATCAGGAGAGGCTCTTTTTGGTTTTGGGACTGATTTTTTGCTTTAAATTTTCCTTTTGGTTATCTTGGTACTGATTTTTTTGATTTAGCTTTTCCAATTTGGGAAGCTGATTATTACTAGGTTCAAATCAAAATGTTTCCTTTGTTTTGTGGACCAATCATTTGCCCCAACCAAAAAAGAATGAAAAAAAGAAAAAATCAAGATGCATTTTATCATCCTTATGGGCATCAGTTGATCATTTTTCAGCATCATACTTTTTGTAAGCTATATCCTTGCTTGAAGCTGGTACCCTTTTATCTTATTTTACATGTTTCTTTCATTATATACATGCTTAAGGACAGTTTCCTGAAATGCACTAAGTTGTCAATACTTTCTCCCTTTTTTGCCCCATAGCCACCTCAACATTTCAACCCACATGATATGGGCATTTGTATTCGTGTAATATTATAATTTTCTTTTGGAATTCTGGTAACCACACAATGCTTTGAAATCTCATCATTGCTTAATCCCCCCATAGTTCATACCTATCCTTTTCTCAATGGAACATTAGATCTAGATAATGAATTTATTGTGCTGAAGTTTCTCTTGGTCATTTATTTTGATGCCATCCTTTATGTTATTTCCACTTGCTGATATACTAATATGCCATAAAAATTGTGAAGCTATCCAGGTCTGCAAATATGCAACTGAACATCAGCTATGACAATTGACTAAATTAGAAGTTCATATTATTTAATTCACTTCAGTTTTGTAGTTAAATTGTGCATTCATGGTATCTGAAAGCTTGTTTAATTTGTTCTTTCCAATATCTCATTCTATGCAGACTTAATTTGTATTTTGCAGTCAGTGAAGCCAGGTGACACAATATTCATTGGTCAGTACTTGTTCACTGGAAATGAAACTACTTCTATTTGGATGGAGGTATGATTCTCAATAGGTTTAGATGGAAAATTTTGTGGATTAAGTTAGCCTTCTTCAAATTGCCAGAGAACTTAGTTTAGTGTGCAAGTGGATCAGTTTAGCTTCCTAATTTGGCCATGCGATGGCCTTGTTTTAACTTCACCCAAATATATGTATTGTCTTTAGATTGTCTTCACATGGCAATCTTGGCCTCTAGTCATTTTACCTGTTGTTGATTCACTGACATACTATGTACGATAGGTCAATTCCATGGTCTGAAGCCTTCAAATAGGATTGGCGTCTAGCTTGATCAATCATTATTGTGTTTTCACTGTGTACCTTTTTATTAGCTGCTCTCTATGGTGCAGGTAGCTGAGCTGAAAGGGGATGATGTCGTTTGTTTGGTTAAGAGCGGTGCTACTCTGGCTGGCTCTCTATATACATTGCACATCTCTCAAATCCGTGTTGATTTGCCTACACTTTCTGATGCTGATAAAGATGTAAGTGATGAATGCTAGATATTAATGTTTCTCAAACATTGGTTGGTATGTTTCACTTTATATCATTAGATTTCTAATTTTGCATTATTTGACTTGTGTGTGTTGGGTTCTGATGGCGCAGCGGAAGGACTAGGTGTTTAAAATTTTCATTCAAAACACTTGACGTACTGAAAACCCTAATGTCCAAAAATCCTTGACCATAACAATCAAAGTACAATTAAATTAAACTTGGATAAGAAGAATACTTGTAGCGCTAATTTCAATTTTCACGAGGCATCTAAGTGTCCGCTCTCCAATGGTGATCCATACGGAAATCGGACCAAAGACAGCGCTCCTTCTTGACCTTGCTTCAAGAGTTCTGGCCTCTAGAACTTGACTAGCCACCAGTCGATCAGACCTTCGTTCAAATTTGAGTTTGAACCTCTCAGAACCACCCACTGGTCTTGACCACCTTCTTCTGGACCTCTTAAATCCTTAGAGCTATTAGGAATAGGCTTGTCTTAAAATAACAAGCCTTTGTCTTAAATCTTAGAGTTGTAAGAGAAGGAGAGAGGGAGTGGATAAGGGATGTAAGAATTGAATGATCAATTCATCTGCCGTCCCCTATTTATAGCACCAGATGGGGCGCGCCAACAGAGAAGACACGGCTTATCTGGAAAGCCATATCAGGTCCTCGTATCACTTATCTGAGAGTCTTCAAACAGAAAGACTCATCGGGATGTGATACATCGAGTACTTCTCTCTCACGTGCGCATGCCCAGAAAGAGATGCAATTGGTGTCTCTTCTGATTCCAGATTAGTGTGAAACTTTGCCATGTATTCCTTGATTCAAATGAGAAGGCTATCAGCAAGGGATGCCCCATTTGGATAGGAATTTAAACAACAGGACTTCATCGCGGAGAGACGCGCGAGTCCTTTTTCGATCGCGCGCACGCACGCCCAGTAAAACAACGTCAAAAGCAACGCTCCATCATCTGATAATTTTCTATACTTATCACACGGAATCAGCATTTAAATCTGATCTTTATCAAGAAAAATATCAGATAATAGTGTCGCCTAAGACTCCTTAAAACAGAAGGAATCTTCGCGTCTCTTCGTGCGTCCAAAAGACCTCTCACACGTGCGGCATGGTTCTAAGAATTTCACGCACAATCCAAAGGATTTTTCATACTATAAAAGGCATGCAAGGTGGTTAAGGTTCTGATCTAATGCCTTATGAGTCAGAGACCCAAAGTAGGACTCTTGGTCCTTCTGCATGCCAAAACCATAAAGCATGTGCGCTCTTCTTAAAATTGCACCAAGAGTCCTTAACGAAAGGGACTCTTGATTTTTGGCGTTAACATGAAATGTGGCGCCTCTTTTTAGGCTGCCTCCAAGTGGCACGACCTAATCCAATTGCTCACCAAATTGGGTTAGCAAATTAGCAAAGTATGAGACCAAATTGATCTCCCAAGGAGCTAGGATTTTCACATGTGCTAGCATGCTTATCGAAAACTCTGATTGGATCCAAAACTCCAATCAACCTTATCAAAAGTGTCTTTGGCCAATTTTTATATGTGCATGATCTATTGGATTTTATATCTAGCCAGCAATAGATCCGGATGCAAGTTGATCGAATTTGATTAGATTTCAATCTAATCGATTTAGGTCCAATCGAGCTAATCCGAGTTCGATAATTAGAATCCCTTCTAATTAGCGATCGAATTAAACTCTTTAATTTGATCAAACCTATAAGTCAAGATTGACGTCTAGCAATATATCATGACTATCCAGAAGATGTGGAATTTGATGAAAATATCAAATATACCCTTCAGTGGCAAGTTACTGTGTAATTCAATCCTTCGATCATCCCTACATCCTGAATATGTTCATGTGTATGAAATTATGTCAAACTCAAAATATATTCATATTAATTCTCAATTAACTAATGATGACTCCAATGATGAAGCATTAGAAACTTTCTAATCTCTTTCCTGCTTTTGGCCAAAAGATTTTTTCTGAGTCATCTAGAGATGAGAATACACAAGATGTGATTTTCTCTTACTAGGAGTGATTGATTCCATGTTGACCTACTTATAACCTTTATACATACTCTATCATATCTAGAATATCCCGTACATATCTTAATGTCATGCCTGGGTATGAACCAAAATATGAATTCATGTGCACAAGATTCCATGGTGATCTCAGGTTTAAGAATCACCTGCACAACTCCCACTTAGAGAATTATCTTTGACATGTAAGTAAGGCTTCCATAAGATGTTCTCTGTCATCGAGTCAATTCAGTGAACTCATATCCAAATGGGCATTCACATCCTTGTATTAGTGTCCCACATAAGTGGCTAATGAGATCAGCCACCGTCTCCGTCGAGCATACATAGGATGTGCCAATCTATCCGAAATATTGATCCCTGACTCTATGCTTTTACGATCAGGAATATTTAAGATTAAGGTTTTAAGATTTTAGGTCTCACTAGCATGACCCATTCATATCTCCTAAAATTATTATCCTAATCTTTGTGGTTCATCATAATCTTAGACATAATCAGATGCAGCTACAATGATGGATCAATGCCTCATTTTATTATCAAATAATAAATGTCATTACATGAGTTGAAAAATTATAAAGAAAAATTCCATCACAACACACTTGCGATTGGCTCTTAGGGCACTCTTCTTTCAATCTCCCACTTGCACTAAAGCCAATTGCCTTTGTCTTTCAATCCCATACAATCAAGATGGCGATCAAATAGCTGTTGTGGTATGGCCTTAGTGAATAGATCTGCTATAATGTTCTTTGTGTCAATTCGTTCAAGGACAACATCTTGTCCCTCTACAATTTTTCGAACGAGTTGGAAGCATCTGAGGATGTGCTTGAATTTTTGATGAGATCTAGGTTCCTTAGTTTAAATAACGGCCTCAGTGTTATCACAATAGAGTGGTACCGGTCCTTCAATCTCAGGAATGATTCCTAATTCCATGATGAACTTCATCCAGATATCTTCCTTAGCGGCTTCACTAGCAGTGATGTACTTTGTCTCAGTGGTTGAGACAGCCACTGTTTGATGTTTGGAACTCTTCCAACTCACTGCCCCACCATTTAGGGTAAACATATATCCTGATATTGACTTGCTATCATCCGGATCAAATTGAAAATTAAAATCTATATATCCCTTTGTTTCAACTCTGATCCTCCTCGGTATATGAAAAAAAAACATCTTTAGTCCTTTTTAGGTACTTCAAAATATTTTTCACAGCTTTTTAATGATCTTTTCCTGGATTAGTCTGAAATCTGCTAGCTACGCCTAAAGCATAAGCTACATCAAGCCTGATACATAGCATGACATACATAATTGATCCCACAGTCGAAGCATAAGGGATTTCGTTCATTCTTTTCCTCTCCTCTGGTGTCTTAGGACACATTTTCTTAGAGAGACGTATACCATGACTTGCAGGCAGATAATCTCTCTTATTTGTCTCCATATTAAATCTCTTTAATATGATATCTATGTACCGTGACTGGGATAAGCCTAACATCCTGTTAGATCTATCTCTATAGATCTTTATACCCAGTATATAGGATGCTTCACCCCAGTCTTTCATAGAAAATTTATTCGATAGTCAAGTCTTGACCGATTGCATCATTAGGATATCATTTCCAATGAGCAGTATGTCATCGACATACAGAATCAAGAAGATAACAGTACTCCCACTTGTCTTCTTATACACACAGTTCATCTTCATTTTTGATATAGCTAAATTCTTTGACTGTCATATCAAATCGGATGTTCTAGCTCCTCGAAGCCTGCTTCAATCCATAGATGGATTTTTTAGTTTGCATACTTGATTTGCCCTCCCATTTGAGATAAATTTCTTTGGCCGAGTCATATAGACCTCTTCCTTTAGATTATCATTGAGGAAAGCGGTCTTGACATCCATCTGCCAGTTTTCATAGTCATAGTATACTGTTACAGCAAGCAAAATTCGGATGGACTTGAGCATGATCACTGGTGAGAAGGTTTCGTCATAGTCAATTCCTTGTTTTTGTCTGAAATCCTTCGTCACCAACCTAGCTTTGTAGTTTCTACTTGGCCATCTACTCCGATTTTCTTCTTGAAAACCCACTTGCACCCTATTGGGGTCACACCCTCAGGCGCATCAATCAAGGTCCACATTTGGTTGGTATACATCGAGTCTATCTCGAATTTCATGACTTCCAGCCATCTGTCTAAGTATTTACTCATGACAGCTTTCGAATAGGTCAGTGGATCATCATTCTGAATGATGTTGATCGAATTGTCATTCTCAATGACAAAATCATATTTTAGAGATACTTGACGCACTTTGACCTTCGGAGAGGAGGTGTGTATTGTTGATGTACCTCATCTTTGGATAGTTCTAATTGAGGATCTTCTTGTGGTTCGACCACAGGTATTTTTGGATTGGTTTGTAGATTTTGAACTTCCGTAAGTTCAATATTCCTCCCATTTCCTCTTTTTTAGATGAATTTATTTTTCAAGAAAGTAGCGTGCCTACTAATAAGTAGCCAGTAGGGTGGTAGAAGTAGTATCCATTAGTTTTCTTAGGATATCCTACAAACCTACACCTGTTTGATCTAGCACTAAGCTTATGTCTAAAAATATTTTTGATATAAGCAGGACAGTCCAAAATCTTAAGATGTTTAAGATTACGCTTCCTTCCCTCCCATATCTCATATGGTGTGCTTGCAACAAACTTTGAAGGCACTTTGTTTAAAATATATGTGGCAGTCTCTAGGGCATATCTCCAGAAAGATATTGGAAGATCAGTGAAGCATATCATAGACCGCACCATATCCATCAAAGTGCGATTTCTCCTTTCTATTACACCATTTAACTGGGGTGTATAAGGAGAGGTCTATTCAGAGAGAATACCTTCACTTTTAAGATGATCAAAAAATTCACTGGATAAGTATTTTGTTCCTCGATCAGATTAAAGAATCTTGATATTTTTTTTAGTTTGTTTTTCGACCATATTTTGATACTCCTTGAACTTATCAAAGGCTTCGGATTTATGTTTCATAAGATACACATATTCAAACCTTGATAGATCATCTGTAAAGGTTATAAAATAGGAGTATCCTCCTCTGGTCTAAGCTGTCATCGGTCCACGTACATCTGCATATACTAGGGCTAACAACTTATTTGCCCTCTCTCCATATCCAAAAATGAAGTCTTGATCATCTTACCCATGAGACAAGATTCACAAGCTCTTAATGATTTATAATCATACGGATCCAAAATTTTTTTTATATAATTTGTTTATCCTTGACTCACTAATATGATCAAGACGGCAATACTAGAGATATGTGATATTCACATCTTCTCTCTTTCTTTTCATATTTCTATCAATATGAAAAATATTTTCATTGAGTGCAAAAATTAAAAGATTGTTATCAATATTACCACTGCCATAAAATTCATTAAAAAAGTAAATGAAGCATCCATTTCTCATTAGCCTTATTTCATAACCTTATTTTAATAACAAAGATATAGAAATAATGTTTCTAATGATCTTTGGCATGTAATAACAGTCTTTCAATTCTAAAGTTTTGTCCGAAGGCAAATTAAGCATATAGGTTTCCATAGCTTTTGTGCTAATGGATTTTCCACTTGCGCCATAAAGCTCAAGATCATCTCTTTTCAGATCTTTGATATTCTTTAGTCGCTGTAATGAATTACAAATATACGATCTATAGGCGGTATCCAATACCCAAGTATCAGAGTCTGAGCCACTCAATAAAAAATAGGTCTGTATCATATACACACCTTTTGGTACTATACTTGCACCTTGCTTCAATCTTGCAAGATAATTCTTGCAATTATTCTCCCAATGTCCAAATTTGCCATAAAATGAACAAATAATATCCAAGTGGACATCTTTTGCCTTCTTATTATTACTGATCGATCTAGGATCAGGAATATCCAGAACATAGGAGTTCTTCTTCGGTACGAACCTAATTTGCAAGTTCCTCAATCAATCTTCATAGTTTGGATCGGTTAACATATTTCATGCAGTGAAAATAAGGAAGCCATAATAAAGAACAATAGTATAAGTAGACCACTTATATTCGACATGCATAACTAGATGAGGTCTTTTAACTAGTTATGTCTCCCACTATTTTATCGGATATCAGAGCCCTGTCTTATGGTAAACGAGAAATCCTAATCTAGTTTCTTAATGGGGTTGAGATCTTAATCACTCAATGAAGCTTTGTGGATATCACAACAAATCTCAGTGAGTTCAAAGGTAGGAAAACCTATCCAATTGCATCTCATGCAATTCTCAACATAATCCTTGCCTCTAAAACACTCGTAGTCTTGTGGATATCACAACAAACTATAGTATTTTTAGTTAAGTGAGACCCTTCATTTCCATACAGTCATATCTGAAAAATGCTGCTCTTGTGAATATCACAACAAAGCAATATATCCAAATATGGCATAAAACATATAATATGCACCAAGACAATCTCATATCAATTCTCATAGCAAGCCTTGTGGATATCACAACAAACCTACTATGATCTTTGACAGGATATTGACTAGACATGAAGGAAGGCATATGTAGTGTTAAAAATACGGAGCAACTTTTATTCAAAATTTGATCTAATCCAATTGGTCAGAAAAGTGTTAAGATTGGCGGGGATCCCTTGTTGCTTTTCTTAGACACTAATAAATTGGTCAGGCCAGCAAACGGAACCAATTAAAGAACTACCACACTTGAAACACTCCTTAGACACCAATTGATTAGTCGATTCAAGAAATAAGTCTACTACTGGTTCACAATACTACGACTTAATATGATTTTTATGAGGGCTTTAATGGTCTCATGCACATCCTAAATCAGCCAATCATAACGATGCACTATTACAATTGTATCATAACAACTAATTATGACATCTAATTATATCTCTAAAATATGAAATCATAATTATACAACATGGTTATAACAAAGCAATTATATCATATGCATGAAGTACTAATAACATGTATCAATATAAAACATTCTTTTCACAGTTCATCTTCTTGGGACATCACAGTGGCACCCCTACATGCCATAAGAGTACCCCATAGAATGGGAAGAGAAAGTCTTTGAACCTTATTTGCTCTTATGACCGGATGGTTTGGTGATGAACCCAATTCGAGTACTAGGCTACTAAAAAAAATTCTATACATACATCATGTATGTATCTAAAACATATCTCTAAGACATGCTAGGGTTTGGATGTTCAATTGGGTTCAACCATTGATCCGACTTGAACCAAACCAAAAATCCAAGTTTGATCATAATTAAGACAATATTCTAACCTTTGATTATAAAAATCAAGGTTTGCTCTGATACCACTGTTGGGTTTCGGTGGCGCAGCAGAAGGGCTAGGTATTTAAAATTTTATTCAAAACACCTAACGCATCGGAAATCCTAATGCCCAGACATCCTTGACTATAACAATCAAAGTACAATTAAATTAAACTTGGATAAGAAGAATATTTGTAGCACTATTTCCAATTTTCACGAGGTGTCCAAGTGTCTGCCCTCTAATGATGATCTATACGGAAATCGGACCAAAGACAGCGCTTCTTCTTGACCTTGCTTCAAGAGTTCTAACCCCTAGAACTTGACTAGCCACCAGTTGATCAGACCTTCGTTCAAACTTGAGTTTGAACCTCTCAGAACCATCCATTGGTCCTGACCACCTTCTTCTGGACCTCTTAAACCCTTAGAGCTATTAGAAATAGGCTTGTCTTAAAAGAACAAATCTTTGTCCTAAATCCTAAAGTTGTAAGAGAGGGAGTGGATAAGGGATGTAAGAATTGAATGATCAATTCATCTGTCGTCTCCTATTTATAGCACCAGATGGGGCGCCAACATAGAAGACACGACTTATCTGGAAAGGCATATCAGGTCCTCGTATCATTTATCTGAGAGTCTTTAAACAGGACTCGTCGGGGTGTGATATGTCGAGTACTTCCCTCTTATGCGTGCATGCCCAGAAAGAGAGGCAATTGGTGTCTCTTCTGATTCTAGATTAGCATGAAACTTTGCCACATATTCTTTGATTCAAATGGGAAGGCTATCAGCAAGGGACGCCCCATTTGGATAGGAATTTAAACAATAGAAGGACTCTTCATCACGGAGAGACGCACGAGTCCTTTCTCTGTCGCGTGCGCACACACCCAGTAAAAGGGCGTTAAAAGCAACGCTCCATCATCTGATAATTTTCCATACTTATCACACGGAATCAGCATTTAAATCTGATCTTTATCGGAAAAAATATCAGATAATAGTGTCTTCTAAGACTCCTTAAAACATAAGGAATCTTCGCATCTTTTCGCACGTCCAAAAGATCTCTCGCGTGCGCATTACGGTTCCAAGAAAAATTTCATGCACAATCCAAAGGATTTTTCATACTATAAAAGGTGTGCAAGGTGGTTAAGGTTCTGATCTAATGCCTTATGAGTCAGGGACCCAAAGCAGAAGGACTCTTGGTCCTGCACGCCAAAACCAAAAAGCATGTGCGCTCTTGTTAAAATTGCGCCAAGAGTTCTTAACAAAAGGGACTCTTGATTTTTGGCGTTAACATAAAATGTGGTGCCCTTTTTTGGACTGCCTCCAGGTGACATGACCTAATCCAATTGCTCACCAAATTAGTTTAGCAAATTAGCAAGGTATGAGACCAAATTGATCTTTCAAAGAGCTAGGGTTTCCACACGTGCTAGCATGCTTATCGAGAACTCTGATTGGATCCAAAACTCCAATCAACCTTATCAAAAGGGTTCTTGGTCAATTTTCATATGTGCGTGACCCATTGGATTCCACGTCTAGCCAGCAGTAGATCTGGATGCAAGTTGATCGAATTTGATTAGATTTCAATCTAATCGATTTAGATCCAATCGAGTTGACCCGAGTTCAACAATTAGAATCCCTTCTAATTGGCGATCGAATTAAACTCTTTAATTCGATCAGACCTACAAGTTAAGATTGACGTCTAGCAACATATCATGACTATCCAGAAAATATGAAATTTAGTAGAAATACCAAATATACCCTTCAGTGGTAAGTTATCGGACAATTCAATCCTTCGATCATCCCTGCATCCTGAATATATTCATGAGTATGGAATTATGTCAAACTCAAACACATTCATATCAATTCTCAATTAACCAATGATGAAGCATTAGAAACTTTTTCTAATCTCCTTCCTACTTTTGGCCAAAAAATTTTTTCTGAGTCATCTAAAGATGAGAATACACAGGATGCGATCTCTTCTTACTAGGAGTGATCGATTTTATGTTGATCTACTCATAATCTTTATACACACTCTATCATATCCAAAACATCTTGTACATGTCTTAATGTCGTGTCTGGATATGAACCAAAATATGGATTCATGTGCATAAGATTTCATGGTGATCTCAGATCTAAGGATCACTTGCACAACTCCACTTAGAGAACCATCTTTGACATGCAAGTAAGGCTTCCATAAGATGTTCTTTGTCGTCGAGTCAATTTAGTGAACTCATATCCAAATGAGCACCCACATCCTTGTATTAGTGTCCTACACAAGTGGCTAGTGAGATCAGCCACCCTCTCCGTTGAGCATACATAGGATGTGCCAGTCTATCCAGAACATTGATCTCCAGCTCAATGCTCCTGCGATCAGGAATATTTAAGATTAGGGTTTTAGATCTCACTAGCATGACTCATTCATGTCTTCTAAAATCATTACCCTAATCTTTAGGATTTATCATAATCTTAGACATAATAAGATGTAGCTAAAATGATGAATCAATGTCTCATTTTATTATCAAATAATAAATATCGTGACATGAGTTGGAAAATTATAAAGCAAAGTCCCATCGCAACATCCTTGCGATTGGTTCTTAGGGCACTCTTCTTTTTGCATATGAATATTTTTATGGGTTCATACAATTTGTTATATTGAAATACTTTCACACAACGCTAGTTGACAATATGTGCATTATGTTTTAACCTAATAACCAATAACAACTTTATGCTAGTAGATCTCTTATTTATGAAATTGGATTAAAGGGTTTTGTCATTTTAATTCTCTCCTATCAAATACATGGTTATCATGAACTAATTGCAAATAAAGTCAACCATGCAAGCCATTGATGCAAGGCAAACAAGGTAACAATAATATTAGTGGTCCCACAGAATAAAGTTAACCATGAGTATGGCTGTAGCTTGGTCTTTATTTTTGCAGCAAATGAATTAAAGTTGTAGTGTTATACTATTGTGCCAAAATCTGCCATTTTGTCTTGAACAGCCTGGTTCGGGGCGTATTGACTTGAATCAGTTGGTTTCTAGGACAAAACATGGTTTTGGTTTGGTAAGTGGCTTGAACCAAGCTAAATCAAGTGGAATTATCTGATTCTACTTGGTTCGGGGATGTTTGGGCCCTTTACTGTCCCAGTAATTGGGGTGGGAAGCAAAGAAGGCCTCCTATGCCTTCTCTGCTTTCCCTTCATGAAAAAAAAATTGTGTAAAAAAGGAAAGGGAAGAAGGATTTCTAATCAGATCAGGGGCTTCGTGCTATGAAAATCAGATATAATTCCCTCCATTCTCCCATTGCTCTCTTTCATTTTTCTTTTCCATGTCTAAAATAGAAAACATTGAAAAATTAGGGAAATCTTGCCCAACTTTTGTACTTTGATATGATTTCATGATATGCTATAGATTTAAGGATGATCTACACATTGAAGAAGAAATCATTTTTTTGTTGATTTTTATATTAAAATATATTTTTAGAGTAAAAAAAATAAATAAAATGATGTTAAAAAATTTCTAAAAATTGGTAATATGTTTGGGGATATGTGTCATACTTGTTATCTTATTTTGGTAGCAATATATTTACATTGGAGAGTGGACCAAAGCCCAATTTCAAAAGTAAGTCGTGCATTGGTTGGGAAAAAGTACCTTGGTAGGGTTCTGCATTTAAATCCAAATTAAAACTAATTTTTAGATGTTGTGTAATTAAATAGTATTTTATTATTTAATCATTAATTAAAATATTTTAAAAATATAAAGTTATGAAAAATTAGTACTATGTATAGACAATGGAAACACTTTTTTTGAAATAGTTCAATCATTTATTGCATTATATTATAAATTATCTAATTTTATGTATTAATTTATTAAATAATTATAATTTGACTAAAAATCATGGAAATATGGTGATGTACATTGCTTATTGGGTCATTTCCTTTTTAGGGCAACGAGCATAGCTTTTACATAGTATTATAAATTATCACTAATTTTGAGTGAAATTCAATTATAGAAGTCACTAGTTTTTCTAAAAAATATAAAATTTATTTATTATTAAGAATGTGCAAATTCACTTTATGTAATTTGTGATGAATGAGGTGGTTTATAATGTGCATCCATCAAACTTGCAGAAATGGATCCAAGAGAGGAGACTAATGTAGGTGGGGACCATAGGGTGATGATTTTAAGCCAGTGCCACTGGAGGTGCAAATGGTGTCACATATTGGAGTAGGAATTAGGAAGATTGGCATAGTATTTGGGCAGGCGTTGCCTCAACATAGTTGCCTGTAAGAAATGTTGACTAGAGGTTTGACGGCCGATGAAGCACTTCACTGATTTTAGAGAGGTCAAGAGAAGTGCTAAGAAACAAGTAGAGATTGAGCATCTAGTAGTTGAGCCACCTTTATATTACTCAAGAGATTCGGAGGAATATGAACAATCAGATGTCAGATTTTTTGCTGCTTTATGGGACAATTTGACTAGGGGCTGTGGGAGGAGGTTTCCAGGATGGGGTCAATTTGGGCTCTATGGGATGGGTTCCAGTTGAGTTGCTAAGGCAGATACAGGTTATAGGAGGAGGCAGCCAGTCAGAGAGGTTGTCAGTAATGGTGATGGCTTGATGGCCTCTATATTTGGTGCCTTCATCAGCAAGAAAGGAAAAGTCTTTGTTAGTAATGGTGATAGCTTGATGGCCTCTATATTTGGTGCCTTCATCAGCAAGAAAGGAAAAAGGTCTAGAGATATACTAGCATGGGCCACCATTCATGACCTAGATCCATATACCTTCCTAAGAAGGGATTCAAAGCATATGCTTATTAAGGATAAGAAAAAGGATATGCGGAGAGATTTTGCTTCTTGGTTCGACTTTAGTCATGTCCTTGCAAATGCCATAGACAACTAGCAGTCTGCTATTGGCTCCATATAAAGGGCCAGTCAGGGTGTAGATTCTCTTAGGCCAAAGGACATACATGGAGAGCTGCTTGATGGTAATAAGGAGCTAGAGGGATAGATAGCCTTCCCACCAAAGCAACCGAGGGTACTTGTGTTAGATATTGATGTGTAATGGTTGGGTGGGGCCTAGCAAGTTGTGATATACTATTGTTGCCCAGAAGATTAGCAACCTAAGAGGGAGGGTGAATTGGATTTTTCAAAAACTTCTAGCAAATTTGAAAGCTAAACAATTATGTGCTTTAGATAATTCAACTTTAGTGCAAGCAATGTGTATGAGATGTGCAGCGAGGAATTTAAATCGATGAATGAAGCAATGCAAGAATGAAAAGCAAGTAAAACAAAGCACACCATATTAGAATAACAGTAAACAAATATGGGAGAAATAGGAGAAGATACTGAAGGAATCTCTGATAGAAGTTCTTTTAGCTATTTAGCTTTAGAATGGATAGAGTCAAGGGCGACAAGTTCTACTTCCATAATACTTTTAGTTAAAATATTTTTTTTGGAAGATTGCGAAGAAAGAATACTTCCACCAAGAAGAACAACGTATCCAGAAGTTGATTTGATATCTAGTGTATCAGAAATCCAATTAAAATCACTATATCCCTAAGGTACATCTGGATAACACACAAAATGAATGGAATAATCAATAATACCTTTAAGATATTGGAATATTCTTTCTAGAGCAGTCCAATGAGCTATACTAAAATTACTAGTATATCTACTGAGTCTGAACATGGCATAAGCAATATCAAATCTAGTTTGATTAGACAGATACATTAACAAACCTACTATCTGAGCATCTCTCTCTTAGTTTATAGATTTTCTTATGTTCTTCAAGAGATAGATGGAAGGATCATAACGAGTAGATGATCGCTGTCATGGGTTGTCATAAATAAATCACTAACTTACTACTATGTAGATAGTGCAAGTCAGGTTCGTATCCATGAAGACCATGAGCTGAGTTGCGTTTGAGTAATTAAGAATAAAGGATCGATTCAAGTATGAGAGAAGGATCCTGGGATTTCAATTGTTTTCTTATGAGACAGTTGGTACTCTTCCAATATGCAAATAATTAGTATGTAACCAACTAAGATATAGCCTATCTGAGGAGAGCACGGCCTGTATTCATTGGATCACGGCCTGTCCCTTTGGATTATAGGCTAGTCAAGATTGTGTACACAAAATTAAAGGAATCGTGTTTAGAAATAGGCTATCTCAAGAGCACGAACTGTATCTTTAGATCACAGCTCATCCCAGGGGTCATAGGCTATTCTAGACTACGATCTTATGCAAAGTAAATAAAAGACATACACAGATGTGAAGAAATAAAACCAAGTCTTTTATTACATATAAAGTACAAAAGATTAAAAAAGAAAGAACACTGCTGTTACAAGTGTTACAGTGATTTCCTGAGAAGATGGAGGACTAGCCGGCCACGGAGCTTCTTCTTGCTGACATCCTGGGGCTGAGGGGGCACCTAGGCAGCAGTTGGAAGGAGGATGAAAGTGGAGGAAAAGGAGATGATGATGCAGGGAAGAAAGGATTAGGGTTTTAGGGTTTCTGGATGGAAGAAGATGGGGAATGGAAGGTTTATGGCATGAAGGCCTTTGTGGATGTTTGAAGAGGGGATAGAGAGAAGGGATTTTGGCGCAAAGGAGGGGACTAAGGTGGCATGGAGGCTAGCTAGGGCTTGGAGGAGAACTTTCTTCTCCCTTAGGCTTGCTTTTCTCCTCCTTTTATATACCTTTTTCTAGAGCCTTGCATATCTTGAATTCCTCTCCTTCCATCTTTGTTTTTGCCGCCCCAAATCAAATCCTTTAACTCTGAATTGTGCCGCCCCCTTGTTGCTTTGGTGTCCTTCCTTCTTCAGCCCTCCTGGGTCCACAAGATCTTGCAAACTAGGTAGGTTTTAGCCGCCCAAATAGAGGTCCCCTAGGCACCTTGGACTCTTCCTTTTGTACCGCCCCCTACTTGTTTCTTTTGCCCATGCATGTGGATTCAATTTGAACTCTTGTTGGTTGCCCTTGATCCCTTTCCAAGATAGCTCCTTGCCGCCGAAAAATGGTTACCAAATTAGATCTCTGCGCTAGGAAAAGCTAGGCAGAATCCATGTGTGTTAGATGTTTCTTGTTGTACCTAACACTGTTACCAACTTTAATTGCTTGTAACCACATCATTTGAAATCCAATTTAAATTCTGTAAATTACGTTCTTTGATTGCTCCTCTCAGGATTCTTTAGGATCTAATCTTGCTCAATTTGGAGCCCTATAGCTTGCCTTTCAGGGGTCTTCACGCCAAGGTGTTCAAGAGCAAGGGTGGCCGGCTAGATGAGAGAGATTAACTGCCCAATTTAATTCCTGTGCCCCTAGTTTCTTCTCTAGGCTGATGGCGCCAATAAGGAGGAGATGGGGGTCCATTGATTGCTTGATTAGGCTCTTCTGCTCTGAGATGGAGTCTAATTTTGATGAAAGGCCCTGATGCCTCCGGATGGCTTCCCTATTGAACTGGACTTAATCACTTTCAATTGATTTAACCCTTGAGATATGATTAAGCCCAATTAAGTGTGACCTAACTCAATTACTTGCAATTGGCATAACATATATCATAATTAAGATCAATTAATCACCTATTAAGCCAATTAATATGCCAATTTATTAGATTGATCACACCCCTCCACTTAGTTTTGCTCGTCCTCGAGTGAAATAGATAAATCAACAGTGTGTACCGATTTGTCCTTGAATTAAAATTATCCTAGACATTCCTAAAGGCAGTTGATATCTGGTCAGACTATTAAAAAGGTATTCATTGGAGTACTAATTCGATTCAGTTAGTGGTTGAGTGTTAGCCATAAAAATTTTTGGAGATCTTCACCAACTTTCCACTTTACTCTTTAAGTCTCTAACTTGATGTAAGTTGGGTTTATTGTCTTCTTACAATTTAGTCCCCTTATTATCTATTTTTTTTCAAAGAGTCTAGTGCAATGTTTTAGTCTCTTGAGCCTTCTAGCTGATTCTTGTAGCGAGCTTTCAACCAATGACTCCCAAATCAGTTGACTTTAGGGCATTAGGTGTAGAACACCTTTTAGATTTACTGACTCGAGTTCAAGAAAAGCTACAAGGTGAGACTGACTCTATAACAGGTCTCTTGGCATCTCCACTTTTTGATGCGAACCACAATGCTTACTTAGGCGAAGGGGTCCGGTTATTCGGTAAGGGCATACTAAATCCTTTTTTTTGAGGATTCTGAGGACTTTTGCATACCTCGACCTTTCCCTCCATACCCTTGTGAAGCAGATTCTTCATTGAGATAGGTAGGAAGAGGGTTTTGAAATTACTCCAAAATTTGGTCTGATCTAAACACCACCATTCATTGGATTTTCTTAATAATTTGCCCCTCAGTGTCTCTAAAATTATCTAGACCGTTAATCACTCATTGATTAGGATGCTTAATTAACTTCAAATCGAGACAAAATTTGGATATACAAAGCTAATTATTTCTGACCATACTTGAGGACTTAGTTAATTATTCTCCCCTCCAACTTAAGTTCCATTGTCCTCAATGGAAAAAGAGACAAACTACAATAAAATGCAACAAAGAGGGATACCACCTGAATTGGATGTGCTTGCTGTTATAGAAAGGTCCTTCATTTTACTCCATCTGTCCTTGAAGGATGTCGATAATGTACTCCCCCCAACTTGGCTAGTCATCCTTAGTAAGCTTCTACAAAGTAAAAAGAACTGGGTAATCGAAAAGACATGCATACACTGGGTTGCCTCCCAATAAGCATTAAGTTTAAAGCCTTCAGTCAGACTATGCTGATTTTCAAGGTGGTTCATAGATCGGATCTACCAGATACACAGATTCAATTTGTTCCCCGTCATTGATCCCCTCCATACAGGGCTTCAGTCACTGGCCGTTCACCTTAAAAGTGTTCCCTTATTTCGGATCTCTGAGTTCTACGATTCCATTGAGAAATACCTAGGTCATGATGAAGGATCCATCCCAGCATGAGCGAAGTTTTCTAGGGAAAAGATGCAATCTAGAATTGAAGAGCCACACTTTGATTGGCTCGAACATTTTCGTGCATGAATTTGTCTGGTATGCTTTAGTTTAAGCCTTGTAAATTTTAGCATTCTCATACGCTTCATTACGAGCTTTTCTAGTTCATTCAGCTGAAGTCTCCTATTGGAACCTGCATTTTTCATGTCAAAGTTAAATTGCTGTATGGCCCAAAATGCATGGTGGTCCAATTCGACCAACAGATGACAAGCTTTTCTGAATACAAGCCGGTAAGGAGACATCCTTATTGGGGTTTTAAATGTAGTGCGGTAGGCCTATAATGCATCATCTAAGCATGCTGATCAGTCCTTTCTATCGGGCCTAACCGTCTTCTCAAAAATTTGCTTGATCTCCCTATTAGAGACCTCTACTTGGCTACTTGTTTGAGGGTGATAGGGTGTGGCAACTTTATAGGTTATCCCATATTTTTTCATTAATGTTTTGAAGTGCTTATTTGTGAAGTGTACACCCCCATCGCTAATTATGGCTCTTGGGCACCCGAACCGACTAAAGATGTTATGCTGAATGAACTTGATCATGACTTTGTGATCATTGGTTTGGATTGCCATGGCCTCTACCCATTTTGACATGTAGTCCACTGCGACCAGAATGTACTTGAATCCGAACGAGGAAGGAAAGGGTCCCATGAATTAAATCCTCCAAACATCAAAAATTTCTACTACGAGAATAGGGGACATGAACATCATATCTTTTCGTGAAATGTTTCCTATTTGTTGACAGCATAGGCAATTACGACCGAATTCATGTGCATCTTTAAACAGTGTTGGCCAGTAAAATCCACTCTGCAGTACTTTTGCTGCAGTTTTTCTTCCACTGAAATGTTCCCTATAGGCTAGCGAGTGGCAAAAGGTAAAAGATTTAAATTTATTAACCAAATCAAATGGTGTCCAAATTTAAATATCTTACACCAAATAAAGTTTCATTAAAAATAACACAAAAAAAAGATCTAAGTTCATTGAAGTTGATAGTGCCAAATCTCACCTATAGAAGCTCTCTTCCAAAATTAATGCTCATGCTCGTAATTAATTATTTGAATCTGAAAAAAATAAAAGAGAGATAATGAGCTTGACAGCCTAGTAAGTAATAAATGTTTCAACTAGATATTTCAGATATTTTATAATATTCAAAAATAATGTCATGAATAAATATAAGAACATATTTCATGCTTAAATAAGTCAATTATTTTTAATATTTATGTGCATGTGTAATCATAAATCCAATTTCAATCAAAAAAATATATAACTTAACAGTCTTTGATTATGACCAATATTTAACCTCTATTGGCAGAGTTCACTGAACACTAGCGCACAACCCCCACTGGTAGGATCCACTAAATACCAGCACATAAGCTTGCACTGACAGGGTCCATTGAATACCAACGTATAACCCCGTTGGCGGGATCCACTTAGTACTAACGTATAATCTCCATTAGCAGGATCCACTGAGTACTAATGTATAATCTTCACTGGCGGGGTCCATTGAAACATAGTTAGGTTGAGAGCACAAATCCAATCCATATCAAAGTACTTTTGCAACATAACATATAAATATCATAATTCCATTGAACATATGCATATTCATTAATAAATCAATAGGCCATAATATTTCAAAAATCCTTTTTCGTTCAAAATACAATTTCATAAATCATGCATAATTTAAAGATTGATTATTTGCTTTCAAAATAAATTATGAAATATCTCGAGATGATGATTCATTACTTATCTTTGTAGAACACTAAACGGATAGATTCAATCAAATTCTGAAAGCATCCTTTAGAACATATTATTCACAATTATATCCTTATGTTAATCAAAATAAAATTTCTAAATCAAAGGCCCCCATCGGAATCAATTCAGACTCAAAGAAATGGATCAGTTTATCAATCATATAGAGAGAGAATATCAGAGGAAAAAAATCGACAAGATGGAACAAGGCTAATTAGGCGTACTATTCGATAATCCGATCGATCGAATCAAGATGATTTAAGTCATGATCGAATTAGTGTATAGATGGTCCAATAAAAATCATGGATCAATGATCAAATCTAGAGATACTCAGTCTAGTCAAGGTAGGTGTTGGCACGCTATCTGACAACCACGGATCAGGACTCTCTTTGCTGGGATTGGATTAGAATCATTAAAAAACATCTTTTCACAAGCTAATCTTAGAGAGGTGACTTCTAGAGAGAAATCCATCAAGAGAGAAAATTCAGTAGAGATAATTTTAGAGAGAATTCTAGAGAGAAGTAGAGAGCGAAACATCTAGAGATGTGGAATTCAAATTTAGAGCAGGGAGAGAGAGAAGAGAGAAACTCTCTCTTTCTTTTCTTTTTTTTTTCTTTCTTTTTCTTTTTTTCTTTTCTTTTTCCTTCTTTTTTTTTCTATTTTTTTCCTTCTTCATTTTCTTTAATAGAACAGGGGACTCATGTCCCCCTCGTTCTTTCTCTGGATAGAAAAACTCCCACCGGCCATAGTAGGCTATGGCCGATGGTGACTGGGGCCACGGCGACACAGCAGGCCTGGTCCAATGACCAACGGCAGCCAAAAAGGTGACGAAAAATCGAGAAGAAACATGAAAAATAGGGGATTTGATAAACAAAAATTTTCACAGAATTTCTGGCAGCAATCTAGGCTAAAATTCGAGCTTAGAACCTATAGAAAATTGAGGAGAAGATGCTTAGAAGGATTTACTTGGTCTTCGACGGAAATTGCTCCGATTTGGGGCAGCCAAAATAAGATTAATCTGAAGGTATGTCAAGAAGAAAACCAAGGAAATGGGTGCCGAATCTTTGGTGATTTTCCGGTATGGAAGAAGCAAGGTATTGGGCCTTTAAATAGAGTTTTATGGGAAGGAATTTGAGTTTAATTTCAACAGGATTTTTGAGTGGGATTAGGACATTCGACAGAAGAACTCCTTCCAGAGTTCCTTTCACGCCCAGTACCCCAGCATGTGCTCTGGGATTAGGACATTCGATGGAAGAAGAACTCCTTCAGGAGTTCCTTTCACGCCCAGCGCCCCAGGACTTGCAAAGCACGTGCTGGCCTTATTTTTATTTTTTATTATTTTATTATTTTTCTTTTAATGCTTTAGGATTTGTGTAGTTTCTAGATTGATGGGTTTGGGGTATTACAGTACCATTAGTCTTCTTTTTGAAGATCCACTTGTACTCTAGGTTTGTTTTCAGAAGGTATTTAAATCAGTGAGAATCCAAGAGTTGTTTCCAATAATGGATTCGATTTCACTGTTTATTGCCTTCTTCTAGCATGGAGCATGAGGAGAGCTCACGACTTTTTGGTAAGAGGTAGGAGTATCTTTTATCAAGAAAGTAAAGAAGTCTTCATCAAAGTATTTTTCAACTCTAGCTCTCTTCGAATCTCAATTTTAGGAGTTAATTCTATTGAAGGAGGAACAAATAATGATGATGGTAAATCTGAAGACAATGGATGATCTAGGGATGGCACTCGGGTGGGTTTTTTCGGGTACCTGACCCGTCCTAAATCCTAAGAGGACCTGTTTAGCGTATCCTATTAGGGTTTGGGATGGGTTTGGGATTTAAAACTAAAACCCCTTGGGATTTGGGATGGGTTTGGGATTTATCTCTCAGGTATCTGCTATCTAAACTTGTTTAGATATAAACATAAACCCTAGCTCCTAGCCAACATCTAAGCTTCTCTATTGGCCGCTCCAAGCCTCCCACATGATTAAGACTCCTGGGGATGGAAAAAAATAGAGGGAAACCCAGGGAAAACAAAGAAAATATCAAGGAAAAAAAAAGAAAAGGTGGAAAATCTAGAGGTAAGACCTTTCCTATATGGATGGCTGAATTTTTTTCTCTTCCCTTCTTGTTTTCCAAGGAAAAATCAAGGAACATAAGGAAAAGCGGGAAAAATTGAAAGATAAGACCTTTTCCCACGTAGATTGATCATTTTTTTTTCTTTTCGCTTTTTTTCTTTTCGTTTCTTTTTTGTCTTTAGAGATCTATAGGAAAGGAGAGTATCTGAGGGAGATTGGAGGGGTATTTTGTGGGAGTTGTGGCGGTGGGAGTTGGTCTTTTAAGGTTTTGAGAGCTTGATCTTGGTAGAAGCATGATATTTTGCAGCATTTGGGAAATTTTGATCAAAGGATTCTATTTTGGCAGCAAAATTTTTGATTTATTAGGAGGGTTCGGGTACCCGACAGGTATACCAATTTTAAATGGGATGGGTTTGGGATTTATGGTTGATTTCTTAATCGATTTTGGGACAGATTCGGATAGTTAGATTTTAAACAGGTTCGGATATGGGTAGGGCAAATTTTGTGGGTACCTTACCCATTGCCATCCCTAGGATGATCAATGGTTGATCTAGAAATTTGATTTTTAAATGGAAAGATATTTCAAAAAATGTTGCATCTTTAGATTCAATGATGATATTTGATATTGTAGGGATTTCAAAATTAATAATAAGAATCTATAGGTGTTACTACTTACTATCAAGAGAGTAGCCAACAAAAACAACATCAATAGTTTGAGGTCCTATTTTAATTCTCTTTGGTTTAGGAATTCCAACTTTAACCAAGCAACCCCAAACTTGGAAGTAACTAAGCTTAGGTGAATATCCTTTCTAAAGTTCATAGGATGTTATCTCTCTGTCCTTAGATGGAACTCTATTTAGGATTTAGTAGGTTGATAAAAGAGTCTCCCCTCACAAGTTCTGAGATACATCAGACTTATAATCATGACATTGACCATATCCAGTAAGGTTTGATTCTTTCGTGCAACCACATCATTTGATTAAGGTGAATAGAGAGTAGCGACTTCATGAATTATCGCATTTTCTTCATAAAATAGGATCAATTCATTTGAAGTATATTCATCTCGATCAGATCTTAGGATTTTAATCCTTTTTCCAAGTTGGTTTTCAGGACGTTAGTAGAAGTTGGTTTTCAACTTCTTTAGGCACATTTCGAGGTGTTAATGCAAGATTTGCGGACTTGGTATTGGAGCCAGTGCCAGTCAATCAACCAATGGTATGGATCGTTACAGATCTGAACCATATTGGACTGGCACGAATCGACACAAGGAACGGAAGGGAACCAAAAGAGGAAGAGAGAGAAATAGAGAGGGGGAAGAAAGAAAATGAGGGAGGGGAATGAGTCGGTGGGGCCATCGGATGGCCTTCGGCTGGCCGTTGTGGTAGTCGGACGGCGTAGTCCATGCGTGCGGTGCTGCAGATGTGAAACAGGCGCGACGCCCTTGTTTCACGAGTTTTTTTTTTAAAAATTATAACTTAAGTGAAGCCAGCAAATCATTTGTCAGCTTCACTATTTTTGCTTGTTTTAAAAAAAATTCAAAAAAATGAAGTCGGCAATTGGCCAATTGCCGACTTCATTATTTTAAATTTTTTAAAAAAAATCTCTTAAAAAGTGAAGCCGGCAAATGGTTTGTCGGCTTCCAAGGTTTGCAAACTCGATATCGAAACCTGTACCGATTGTTGATCGATATGGTACTGTACCATACCATACTGTACTGTATCGGATATAAAAAAATCAAAAAATTCCATCCAACAATACAAAAAAGAGAAAGAAATCAGATCGAATCGGATCGAACCGGCTCCGAATCGTAAACCGCTCGATGTCGGGCGGTTCGGGACAATAGCATATTGAACTAATCAGTTTGGTCCGGTTCAGACTATTTTTTGAAAATTCGGCATGAACGAAACTGGTTCTCCATTGCTATGGTACGGTACGGGGTATATCGACCGATTCGGACTGATACGGAATACCATGCCGGCTTCACTATTCATCTTCATTTTAAAAAAGGATCGACGTGTGAACAAGGGTTCTTGCTCTTGTTCTGTGGCCACGACTCCATCCGCACGATTTTCACTATCCGCTGGCCACGATGGCTGTCCGAAAATCTCTGACAGTCCCTCCATCGTCCCGTCTTCCCTTTGGTAAGTCGCTCCCCCCTCTCTCTTATTTAACAGCCTTATCGGATGAATCGAGCTGTGGAGGCTTTCGTGCTCTCCGATGGCCGTAGCGGTCCACCGCTAGCCTCCGACGTTATCCTCCTCTCTCTTCCTCTCCTCTTTCTCTTCCTCTCTTCTTCTCTTCTTCTCCCTTGGCACATACCGCTTTTCATGTCGGAATCATCTCGATTCCTCGTCGGTCCAATTTGGCATGTTTTGAACCGTTCGATTCGGGACGGTTCTGAAAATCTTGAGTTAATGTCTTTTTTGAAGTAAACTTCAGGTTAACTATTTCTTTTCCTAGTATTTTGATAGCTATCCCATCACTTATGGTCACACTTCCTCCACTTGATCTTTGGTACGAGGGAAACTAAGATCTATCAATATAGACATGCATGTTGGCTCCGGTATCTAGCCATCATTTTGAATCTAAATTGATTAAATTGCCAGGAGTAAAGGAAACCGACCTAAGGATGATGGTTCTCCTTCGACCATGTTAATCTGTGGTCTAGGTTTCACATTCTTCTTTTTGTACACAACTTTATGCTTTTTTCTGTAGAAACATTGAGGTGCGAGATGATTGTCTTGAACACAGATGAAGCAGAACCCCTCGCCACCTTGTTCTTTAGGTTTTTGGACTTGATTGTTAGGTTTAGGCTTTTTGATGCCTGGGTTTATCCTTTTCTTTAAAATGTTTGCCTTTAGCTTTGAAATTTGGGTTTTGCCCTTTATAGTTTTTGACCCTTAATATTCAAACTTGGGTTTTAAGATTTAATAAGATTGACCTTGGCTTTAAGTTGGTTTTTTTGAGTTTCTTGAATTTTTTTAAGTCTTAATTGATCCTCTATCCTAATGGATTGAAGAATAGACCTAAGAGAGAGAAAATTGGGATCTTCTAAGGTCACGGACAAATTGAGATCAAGAGGGTGGAAGTTTGTCTACTAAGCATGATACTTGATAGGTTTTATCAAGATTTTTGGTATCAGTACCACTGGCCATACCGATCGCTGGCCGATACGGTTTGATACCGGTACCAAACTGTATCGACATGTAGTACGGCCAGGCGTGCTGATTGTTTTTGGGTTTTTTTTTTAGAAAGGGGTATTCAATAAAATTTTTAGTGATTATTGAATATTTTGAAGTTCAAATTGTTATTTAGTGATATTAATTCATGTTTGTATCACTTTGATACAGTGTTAATCGCATGTGATACGAATTTACGTGGGACATAATATTATTTAGCATCCTAAATAATCAATACATAGATCAGATATCGTTAGATCCTAAAATACTTAAATCAATTTAAAAAATCTAAAAATACTAAATATGTACCGATCATAAGAATCTGGTTGACCGTCGATGTTCATAAATAGTAGGATCATTTATATATTCAGGAAAAATATCAGTCCACCCCTCTAGCCACAGCATTATAATCCTTTGCACTCATTCCATAATGTAGGCATGCTAGATCATAACTCACCCTCGAACTCTCACTGAGGTCCTAACTCTGAGCGGTATCCTCAGATTGATAGCATGGTTGTGAAGGGGTCCGTCCAAATATATCGATAGCAAATTTCGATCCATAAGATGCTCCCGGCTGCATAGAATAGTAGCCACTAGAAGATGTCTCTGATGCACCATATCCATATCTATATCCGTAAGGATCATAGGTGGCTATGGCTGCAGATAAGAGGATCTAGAATACGAAGATGAACTTGATACATCTATGGATCCTACTCCACGTGTGAGGTCATCTGTAGTCGCATCATGTCCTGAACAATCCACGGAGTCCGTCGTCTGTATGAAATCGTATCATTGCGGGCTCTATCAGTGCGTGTACGGTGATCCCTATCAAGCTCATAATTCTGAGTTGTAGCTTCTTGTTAGAAATGTCTGGTTGATGAGGATAATATATGTTGTCTTGACATGAGTATACTCTTTTGGTGAATTAAAAAAACCAAAGAAAGGCAAGATGATGTCTAACCTGCTTTTTGGCTTGTGATCCATATACAGGTTTATTATTTCCATTTTCTGTTTATGTTGTTTCTTATTTAATAATGAACTATTGTACTTCTTTAAGGTATATGACTCAAAACACAATCCTAGCATGGAAAGGATGTACTTTGCTCTAAAATGGTGGCTTATATGCTTCTTTAACTAGTTTTCTTTTTTTTTTTTTTTTTAAGTTGTATTTCTTGCTTTTTTGATTTTCTGTATTTTAATAATTTTTCATTCATCCATGATTGAAATTAGTTAAATGTTCTGGTCAAATCTTGGCAAAAATTGACTTACACCTGTTTTTTGTTGATATAGATGAAATTTCTGTTTTCTTTGATGTTGTAGCTAACTTAGTTGTGCATTTTGAGGCAAAATGCATCGTATTGGTATTACTCTAGTCTCTAGAATCATTGCCGGTTCACCATGTCTGATTCATGTTATGATCTTGTTTGATCAGCCACAACTTCTTGTAACCATGTAAAAGCAGAATCATTAATTTTTAGAATTGCTTGAAGATTGTTGCTTTTCATACCTGAGATGTGCTTATTCTGTTCTTTTGGTTATACTGAGCTTGCTGAGCTGCTACTAATAAGTAAACTTGTGCTGTATTTGCTGCAAAACTGGCTTCCCTAGAGAGAGAGTGTGTGTGTTTTTCTTTTTTTTTTTTGGTGTGTGTCTCCATGTTTGTTTGGTCTCAAACAATTAATACATGCTTGTCACTCCATGTGGCATGTTCCTATTTCAGGTTATCAGTAAATGGGGATTTCGAAACAATATTGACTTCCTTTCATTATCTCACACAAGGCATGCAGAGGATGTTCGACATGTAAGGCCAATCCATGTTGATTTTGATATGCTTTGTCTTTCTTGTCCTTTTTGTGCTTTTAGGGGTGTAGTGCTAATTTCTTTTTCTATTCTTATAATTTTGTTGGTTCAGTTCTATTCTAAAGAATTTGCTTTGTTATTAAGTGAATGTTCTAGAGAACAATGGTTTTCGTTCTGAAATGCAGGCACGTGAGTTCCTCTCAAAGCTAGGTGATCTTCATCAGACTCTGATTTTTGCAAAAATTGAAAACACAGAGGCAAGTTACAGAAAGTTTATTGCTTGAGTAACTAACTCCTGTTCATTTGTCTTTTCACTTAGTATAAATTTTCAAGTTAGGCACCACATTTGCTCCACTATTTTCCAGGGCTTAACCCATTTTGATGAGATTCTACAAGAGGCAGATGGTGTAATTATTTCACGTGGAAATTTGGGAATTGATCTCCCGCCTGAAAAGGTAAGGGAACATGCTTAGCATGGTTGGCACTTATAGATATTTGGGGAGCCTATTTATTTAACCATTTTAATGGTATTCATTCCTGCTTTTTTTTTGCTCAAGAAAACAGTGGGGAATGACAGATGTAATGCATAAGTAAATCAATTGTATGGCTAGTTTAAGTTGCTGGGAAGAGGTTATCGATGATTCTTTTGCTAAATTAATATTAAATAGTAGAGTTGATTGAGTTAAACGGACCTTACATTTTTTGAATATCTGGATATGGAAATAAATGGGCATGGTTACAGGTGTTCAGATTTGAGTCAGATCCATGCAGGAACCTACCTGAATCCATTAAAAAATGAGGATCTAACCCAATAAGGACCTCCCTTTTAGGATATATTTGCATGTTATTGTACAGCTTTTCAATGCAGTCGTTCATCATGGTTATCAGCTTTGGGTCTAGCTAAATACTAACTTCACCTGAAAGTAGATCAAGTCTGTTGTGTAGGACATTAAGCCTGAATTGGTAATTATTTGTACCTAAACCCTCCAATAGTATGTAAACCAAGATAGTGATTAACTAAATATCAGGATGAATCATTGGGTTATCTTGGATCATTTATGACCCTAATTAAAGCTGTCAAGCTTTTGGTGTTCCAACGGTACTGATTCATCTTTCAGGTGTGCATGTGGGAATTGCCACCAATTGCTTATCATTCATATGCATGTGTAGCATTGCTTATAGATATGCACAAGACATGCACATGTGCATAAATATCTATGTCATGAAACTATGGTAGCAATTGTGACAACTCATTAATTATTAAAAATCTCTAAGAATAATTGTGTCCATCACTATGTTATGATAATAAGAAAAGAAGCTTATATGCAAGATGGAAACACTATGAGATTTTTTCAATTCAATTAAGGTAGTCTTTTTACATGCGGATATGTCACTTATCCTTTATGTCATATATTCTACCAATTTATTTTTATTAATCCGTTCACTTTGTAATCTAATCCTCTAGTGGTGCTTATAGGTTTTCTTATTTCAAAAGGCTGCTGTATACAAGTGTAACATGGCTGGGAAGCCAGCAGTTGTTACACGTGTGGTAGACAGCATGACTGACAACCTAAGGCCAACTCGTGCAGAGGCAACTGATGTGGCTAATGCAGTACTTGATGGTACTTTCTGATGTTATTTTCTGGAGTAGTTTCCATTTATAAGATTCAACTAAATGGGTTCTCTCTCTTCTCTCTCTCTCTCTCTCTCTCTCTCTCTCTCTTTTTGTAGTTTCTCTGCATGTATATATGCTTGGTGATTGAAGATCCTGTTACATGTAGCGCTTATAAATTTTTGATATTCGCACTCTTGATTGTTTTTAGGAAGTGATGCTATTCTCCTGGGTGCCGAAACTCTTCGAGGATTATACCCTGTTGAAACTATTTCAACTGTGGGTAAAATCTGCGCAGAGGTAATCCTCTTCCTTGTCCCACCATGTTCAATGCTTCACCTAAAACTCTGAAACCAAAACTGAAATAGTTCACTTTTGGTCAGAGCTGATTAGAATTAGAATAAGTTTTAGAGTATGGAATAAAATGTACTTACTAGGCTAAATTTATTGTGTGAAAGGGCTGTGTATGCTAATGTTTTTCATTGCTTCAGTGCTTTGGGCTTTTTGATGGAAAGTTCTTGGGATTTCAGGAAGCAATTTCTACAGTTTAAATTTAGTTTTCTCAAGTTTTAAGATTGTTTGGAAGCATTATGACATTAGGCTCCAAAATAATTGAGAGGAATCATTTTTTTAAAGCATAGAGTTCTGGTGTTTAACCTCAAGCCTCGTAAACATTCAGAATGTCATAATGCCCATCAAAAACAGAAAATTGACTTTATACACTGTAAACATGATGTTTTCACATTTTATTTTTTAATTTATTTGACTCTTGTGTGGAATCATTGACATTTTACATCCAAAGAGGCCACAATTGCTAGAGAGGCTGAAGATGCACCCAACTTTCCATGTTAGTTTCTTGAAGCCATATCATAAGGATGTGGCGGGTCCTTCACATGCGCAAATGCAATATGCCCCACCTACTGTGAGGGAGCAGTTTGAAAAGGAGGTGGAGAAAGCAAGAAAAATAGAAGTACTGGTGTAATAGCCTAGCCCGAGTTACATGGGCTTGGTCCACTTGACCTAGCCCAGTTGGAAATTGTGGCCTAGAAGGGGCTGCATGACTTTTAAAGCACCAAAAAAACCCAAAGAAGGAAAGGGAGGAAGAAGACTCCGGATTAGAGTCTTCTTCTTCTCCAAAAAGGATTTGATTGGAGCCCAAATCTAAGGCTTCCCTTTATAAGATGAAATCTTCTCCCTTCCACGACTATCGACTATCGAGATCCCTCTCCCTCTCTGTATTTTTCCCTCTTTTCCCTTTCTCATTCCCAGCCAATCATCATCGTGCTTGGTGAAATCGTGGCCCAAATACCACTAGGGACAAGGTAAGATCTCTCTCAACCAACCTTCCTTCCAATTCCTTTTGGTTTATAAGCTTGGATTTCAATTGATTATTGCTGATTTTTGTTGGGAAAAATCATACTTTAGATTCTCTGTTTTTTTCTCCCATGTTTTTCTTGATTCTAGCACCGTTCGTTTTGATGATTGTTAGACTAGGGACCGACAGCTGCGCCACCGTGAGCCGCACCTTTGGCCATCATCTTTCGATAAGATCCGGCTAGGGGGAGAAGGGATTCAAACGGAATCTCCTGTTTCACCCAATGAAGCAGAAGAAAGAAAGAAAGAAAAGAAAAAGAAAAAGGAAAAGGGAAAAAAGAAAAGGAAAAAAAACCCTCTTCTCTATTTTCTCCCTCTTCCTTACCTTATCCCTTTTCTCTCTCTTTACTCTCTCTATCTTCTCTCTACTCGTATTTTTTCCCTCTATTAGGGTTTTTGGATCTTAGAAAGAGGTTCTTTATGGGGATCTTGATTAGTCCTAAACCTGCACGGCACAGCAGATGCAATCTCAATATCAGGCATCCAGATTTGCTCATATTGTATCACATCCAATTAATTCAGTTACTCATAACCTCGAGGGTCACACCGTAGTCATGTCTGATGAGGAGTTTGCCAGGTACACCCAGTTTCAATAGTCTCAACAGTCAGCATCTTCCTCTAAAGCTACTTTAATCAAGACAGGTAACCCCATCGCCTACCTTTCATCCTCATCCCGATACTGGGTCATTGACTTAGGTGCCACTGACCACATGACAGGTGATCAAGGTATCTTATCCCATTATAAACCGTCTGATGAGTGCTTTAATATAACACTAGCAGATGGATCCATTATCAAAGTCTTAGGTAGTGGAGATACATCTATTACCTTTTCGCTATCCTTGTCTTCTGTATTATATCTTCCTAAATTTTTTTTTTTTTAACTTGATGTCTGTTAGCCAAATCACTAAAGTCTTAAATTGCTATGTTACATTTTTTTTCTAGCTACTGTTTGTTTCAGGATCTATCGACTCGAAAGATCCTTGGTTAAGGAAGCAAGTCAAATGGGTTGTATCTACTGGATGAGGTTGCTACTACTATTCCATCTGGTATTGCATCTACCGTCAGGTCTGACATCTCTCCATTCCAATTTCATTTTCGTCTTGGTCATCATCCCTAGAAGTCTTGAAGAAAATGTCCTGAGTTAAGTTCAGTAACTAGTTTGTCTTGTGAGTCATGTGAGTTTGTTAAACACAATCGGGTGTCATATCCTCTAAAAGTGAATAAATGAGCTTTGTTTCCTTTTGATCTTGTTCACTCTGATGTCTGGGGTCCATATCCTGTTACTTCCAAGTTTAGCTTTCGATATTTTGTAACTTTTGTTGATGATTATTTAAGAAGTACTTGGTTATATTTAATGAAATCTCGATCTGAGTTGTTTTATATTTTCTCTACTTTTTGTTTCGAGGTTCGTACTCAGTATAATTATAATGTTCGTATTCTTCATAGTGATAATGCCAAGGAATATTTTTCTGATTAGTTTAACACCTATATGACACAGAATGGCATTATCCATGTTTCATCATGTGTTGTTACCCCACAACAAAATGGAATAGCTGAGAGGAAGAACCATCATCTTATGGAAGTTGTTAGAGCCTTAATGTTTCAAATGAGAGTACCTAAAATTTTTTGGGTAGATGTGGTTCATACTATTGCATTTCTTATAAACCACATACCGTCCTCTGTTCTTAATGGTTGTGCACCTTATACATTTTGTTTCCTACTCGATCATTGTTTTCCATTCCTCTAAAGACATTTGGCTGCACTTGTTTTGTACAGGATATGAGATCTCGGGTCAGTAAGTTGGATCTTCGATCACTAAAGTGGTCTTCTTGGATACTCTCGTACACAAAAAGGATACCGATATTATTCTCCTATGTTAGGTCAATACCTTGCATCTCGAGATGTCACCTTCTTTGAATTAAGTCCTTTCTTTGCTAGTCCCACTCCTACTTCCGAGATGGATTATATGGAGGACTTTTTAATCTACATAGTCAGTTATCCCACCTCTACTGCTTCATCTGATCCACCTCATCCTCCCATTGCTTATGTTTACACCCGTCAAGATAAACCTCTCTAGTCAGATGTTGCAGGTCCTCAACTAGGAGATCCACCAGTGACTGTCATCCCTTCCGGCTTCTGCATCATTTGATTCTAATCTTGATCTAGCTATTGCTCTTAGGAAAGATAAATGCAATTGTACCCATCCTATTTCATCCTTTGTTTTCTATAACCATCTATCATAGTCAACCCACTCCTTTGTTACCTCTCTTGATTCTATGACTATTCCTAAGACATTAGATGAGGTATTGTCACACAATGGCTTGAGGCTAATGGCACTTGGGATCTAGTTTTTCTCCCATCAGGTAAGTGTACTATTGGGTGTAAGTGAGTATATGTGGTGAAGATGAAGGTTGATGATTCTGTTGATAGATTAAAAGCTCGTTTGGTAGCTAAGGGACATGCCCAGACTTATGGTGTGGATTATACTGATACTTTCTCCTGTGGCTAAGATGACATCTATTCGCATATTTATTTCTTTAGCTACTACTTATTGTGGCCCTTGTATCAGTTAGATGTCAAGAATGCATTTCTTCATAGTGACTTGTAGAGAGAAGTGTATATGGAGCAACCCCTGGATTTGTTGCTCAAAGGGAGTATGGTAAGGTGTGCAAATTAAAAAAAAAATCATTATATGGGTTGAAGCAGTCTTTCAGAACTTGGTTTGGCAGGTTCAGTGATGTGGTGATAGAGTTTGGCATGAAGAAGAGTTTATGTGATCATACTATGTTTTTCAAATATACTGACAGTGGTTGTATTTTGTTGATTGTGTATGTTGATGATATCGTGATTACAGGAAGCGACGCACAGAGTATTTCTTCACTAAAGGAATTTCTTCAGGCAAGTTTTCAAATAAAAGATTTGGGACAACTGAAATACTTTCTTGGGATTGAACTAGTTTACTTGAAGAAAGGTATATTTCTTTCTCAAAGAAAGTATGTTCTAGATCTTTTGACAGATACGGTCTTCTTGGAGCAAAGCCTTGCGAAACTCCTATGGATCCAAATATTAAACTTGTAGCAGATGAGGGAGAGATGTTTATTGAACCAGAGAAATACTGAAGACTTGGAAAACTCAACTACCTCACAATCACTCAACCAGACATTGCATTTTCTGTGAGTGTATTGAGTCAGTTCATGTCAGCACCCACTACTATACATTGGGATGCTTTAATCCGTGTAGTGAGGTACTTGAAAGGAACCCCAGGAAAGGGTATTGTGTATGGAGTCATGGTGGTATATAGATTGAGGGTTCACTGATGCTGATTGGATAGGTTCGCCAAATGATAGAAAGTTTACAATAGGTTACTGTGTATTTATGGGAGGAAATTTAGTATCTTGGAAGCGTAAGAAGCAAAATATAGTATTTCGGTTAAGTGCAGAATCAGAATATCGGGCCATGGCACAGACAACATGTGAATTGATGTGGATTCGACATCTTCTAGAAGAGATTGGTTTTATAGATTTTCCTATGAAGCTGTGGTATCAGACAGCTATGCATATTGCATCAAATCTAAGGTTTCATTGGAGGACGAAGCACATCGAAGTTGATTGTCATTTTGTGAGAGAGAAGATTCAGCAAAAGCTCATTTTCACCAGTTACATACACTCAGAAGATCAACTGGTTGATTTGTTTACAAAGAATCTTACCCAGACTAGGATTGATTACATCTGTGACAAGCTGGGCATGATTAATATCTATGCTCCAGCTTGAGGGGGAGTATTAAGAATAAAATATAGAATCATGGTGAATATCATAATGAGTTGTTAAGATCATGACTACTATGGTCAGCATGACCTTAAGGATTCCAAGATCAGAATATCATGGTTATTATGGTTAGAATATCATGGTTATTCTTAAGGATTGCAAGATCAGAATATCATGGCTATTATGGTAGTGATTAGTATAGAGATTTCAGGGTCAAATTTATCATACTTATTTGATTATTAGGCATAATTATATAGCTTCCATATGTGTTTGGATACAATTGTAAATCTATCATAGTAGCTATTCCATTTTAGTCTATTTAAAGAGTTGCATTCATGAAGATGATAGTAAGAAATACAAAATTATCTTTTTCATTAACATTAGAAGGTGAGGCATACAACTAGTAGTGGATATTGGAATAGAAATGTGAACAAGATGGGGAATAATTCACCTAGGATAGATTTCGAGGTGAATTTTTTGACAAGTTCTTTCCCCGAAGTGTGAGAACACATAAAGAGTAAGAGTTTATTCAGTTGAAATAAAGAAATATGACCGTTGTGGACTACGAAGCTAAGTTCATGGAGCTAGTCAAGTTTGTTCCAAGATTAATTGAGAATGAACAAGATCGAGTACATAAATGTAAAAGGGTACTGAAGACTAAAATCGAAAAACAAATAGTATCCTATGAGTTGACTACTAACGTAGTAGTAGTGAATAAAGCTTTAATAATTGAAAGGGAGGTTAATGAAGCTCATGTCGAAAGAGAATGAAATCAGAAGAAGAGAAATAGGTTTGGTGAATCTCAAGGGTGGAATAAGAATAATAAGGGCCCAGGAAAGAGGTCAGCAAATGAGCAAAGCCATAAGAATGATGGTGGTAAATGGTCTAGATGCAGTTTGAAGAAAACATTCGTTCGATTGCATCGGATGCCAAGAGGAAAGAATAGATTAGTTATTAAGATTTTTCATAACGTTTATGAATTCTCACCTTGATTCACAGCTAAAAAGATCAAGGTTGAAGGAGCTCAATCAATATGCTTTGCGAGATTTGGATGCGCGGATCCTTTACTTCGCGTCACGTCAAACTCTGTAGAAGAGAGGGATAAACGTCTTCTTCAGAAAGGAAGGAGAAGAATCCTTGAGATCTGATCTTAAGGCCTTGGAACAGCCCACACATTGCCACAAAGAGATGGGGGATGCCAAGAGGAGAGAGATGCCCAGGGAGAGGTGACATCCAAGAAGAGGGGATGCCTAAGCCTTGCTCACGCCTAGGTTGGATGGTTGATTGCTCTTCTCTTTCTCCACACCCCTCCTAAAATAGATAAGAGATCCTATTCCTAAATCAAGTAGAAGAGGTGCCAACTTGCTGTTAGATGTGTGCCCTAGATACCAGATCGGCTGACACATTCCTATACAAATCTAAGGAAAAAATTATAATTTTAACTATAAATGAATAAAAGGGTTATTCTTCTATCACATTGTGTACATTGTGTCTGTGATACATCCTTTGAGTTAGTGGGAATGTTAATTCATATTTTCAAGAGTTGAAAATTTAAGGCATGAATTTACATAACTAACTCATAAACTGCTCCTGACCATAGGATCATCATGAGGATGGTGATCGATCCGGAAGGTTGGTGTACGATCGCTTCCTTATGATAGATGAGTCTTGAGTCTACGGTGTGGAGACATCGGAGCGAGAGTACAGGTATTCGTTGAGAACAAGAGTACTGAGCGTGACCACCTCGAGCAGTCATAAGGAAATCTACCTTTTCGTCGATGACTAGCTCGATGCTGCAGTTGTGTGTCTAGTTCGACCTGAGGTGCATCGTCGGTTCACCTTGAGTGTGTTATAGTTTGACTACACCATAACTCGGTCTCCTAGCCATCCGAAACCCTGAGGTGTATGTTAGCTGTAACATATTCATTGTAGGAACCAGATCGCATCAAGATGGGATCTATCAACCTCGGTAGATGAGAGTAGTCCTATGGTAATCGAAAGATCGAGTCCTTAAGCCCATGGCCATGGCAGAGTGAAATAGAAAAGAGTTTTCCATTGGGGTTTCACATCGGACTCGGATCAATCGATTGATTCATATGACTGATGTTGGGTTTGACGAGTTCATCTTAACCCTAATTCAGTCGGGACTCATGATAGAGGAACTCAATCACACAGGTAGCTGTACCGAGAGGTTCGTCTTCAGTTCTGATGGGTTGCCACCATATACTGCTAGGTGTCATTGGTGGATTTTGGGAGCAATTAGAATGATTTTGATGATCGATCATTCTAATTGTCTGAATCAGAAGAGTTCTGATCCATCGAAAGGAGTTTCGATGATGTCGATGATGAGATCACGACATGTCTCATTACCATACAGAATTGAACCTAACTGGGTCACACAAATAAGGGTAAGGGTCTGGATGTCATCAATTGGCTAGCCCAATTGATTTGGATAAAATCCAATTAGGTTCAAGGAAATCGTGCTAGCACTCGATTGAGCCTAACTTTCTCCTCGTGTAATCTTTTCTGTCTCTACTGAGCCAAATGTGATCTGGCTCATCTAGAGAACCTTGGGAAGGTTTCTCTCAGTTTAAATGAAGCTTGTCCAGCTCAGAAAAGGCTTGTCTTAATTCATGAGATGAATTTAAGACAACACCTGCTAATTTCTAGCACCTGCCAATTTCATTTTAGGACATCTGTCAAAAGTTGACATATGGGTCTTAAACTGAAGAGGACTTATTGGAGGATTTTTGTGGAGTGTCCACATGCCTAAACCTAATCAAATTGGGTGTCATAATCAGATTATGGCATAAGCCCAATTGGATTTAAGTGGGCGCCCCAAATGGATAAGAACCAAAGAGTCCTGATAAACTTGGACTCTTTGGAGCCATCTTATTTGAGCCTATCCATTGTTGGCACCAACATAGGAGAGCATGGGGATTCTTATCTGATGTGATCAGATGACATCACTCCACCAATCAGAATTTTTTCAGAATTTATTGAAATTTTTTGATTGGTCGAATGATGTGGCACTGCGCAGCATACAGGGTCTATATAAACCCTCCTGCACCTAGGGTTTCGGGGCAGAACTTGTTTTGTGCAAAAAACCCATTGATTGCCGCCCCCTCCCCTCTTCTCCACGTCCTCCCTGCTCTCCTTTCTCCCCTCTTCACGTCCAAGAAGTTGGACGTTCATCTAGCATAGGTGCAAGGCGTGGTGACGCCTGGAACAGAAGGCTGCAGGACTTCTTCGATAGGTTGCTGCTCCAACTTCAAGAAGACTTTTGAAGATCTTTCTAATCAGATTTAGATCTGATTTTTGGAGCGTAGAATCACGAGGAGAAGACGTTCCAGATCCTACCTGAGTGGATACTGGTAGAGGTCAGGCGCTTGCGTGGCTACATCAGAACCTCAGCAGTGCTGCGATCATCTACAAGGTAATTAGATTACCCTTGAGGTATGTCTATGTTTCTCATATTTTTAGATTTAATTTTGAAATTAAAATATCAGATAATAAAATTAGATCTAATAGACATTAGATCTGAAATAGCGTAGGATAAAAATTTAAAATTTATTCCGCTCCAGATTTGATGAAATCTGGAAGATCCTACACAGGAAAAAGGCAGTTTTTCCTTCAAGTGGTATCAGAGCAAGGTTGTTCGCTCTATTTCAGATCTGATTTTAATTTTAATTTATCTGATATTAAAAATTTTAGATGTCACATCAGATGTGATAGAATCTGAAATTAAAATATTTAAAATTAAATCTAAGATGATCTAACATGCATGAGATGCATGACTAGACTAGGATTAGTTGAATCCATGAATAGTCTTAAGTTTTATATTTTAATCAGATTAAAATATGAAGTAAATCTAATTTATTCTCTGTTTTTCTGATGTTATAAGTGTTATAATCAGATCAAAAAATAGAAAATAAAATTTTAATTTTTTCATAAAATTAATCTGTTACATGCCTAGACTAATTGTAGAACTGATCTAGTAACTTGTCTAGAATAGATTTAATTTTGAATAGTTCAATTTAAATCTTATTTTTCAGATATTACATGTGATGTATCAGATCTGAAAGCATGTTAATTAGATTGATTTTTGATACATGAGATGTATGCAAAGCATGTATTAGTTAGATCTTAAATTGTATATGTGATATGTTAATTTAGATCTAACTAGTTTTGTAGTTAAATTTAAATTTCTGGTTAAGGTGTTCCTCATGGCCGTCCGATCATAAGAACGAAGTAGGGTTTAAAGGTCCTCTCCTCCTATTCAATGGGGCATTCATATGACGTGTAGGGGTGCCGCGCGTTCATCCTTAATCAGAAATCAAAACTTACTTTTCTGCAAAACCCTAGATCCTGAAACCCTAGGATTTATTATACATGCTTTGTTTATGAACCCAAACTTAATTAATGTATTAAGTTTATGAAATTAAATTAGGTCTAAAATTGAGAATTTCAGATCTAAGACATTTTCATAAAATTGGGTTCGGGCTTGGGTAGTTCAATTAGGTCTAGCGGTTGATCAAACCGAATCAAGAGTTGGTTAGGTGGGATCATGAAAGCTAATAATTGACTAGCCTAATAGGATTAAGTCTGGGTCAAGGTCGAATCACATTTAGATGTGACTCGATCATGTTAAGACCTAATTTGGCTCAGAGATTAGAGTCTGGATTGTAGGCTAACCCAATTAGTTCTGGTTCGACAATTTGGTGTCTAAGGTAAGTTCGGCAGATGCGACCGATTGATTTTTAATTGGGAGCTACTCGACTCGAATGCGTTCTTGTCGAGTTAATGGCATATCCCTTCCACCTGTCTCACTTACCTGGCCATATGTGTCGATCCAGTTCTGATTTAAGGTGGCTAACAATTCGAGCTAACCCATGCCACTAGGTTAGTCATAATTGTTATGACTATATCAAGTCAAGTTTAAAGAGACCTAAATCAAATCTCCCTAAGAAAATATTAAGTCTAGGTCTTCCACCATTGTGGATGTGCGGGCCCTTCCCGGGATTGATTGTTCTCGGCTGGTTACAGTGGCTCAGTTGCACCGGAAAGACGCAACCATGTCCATTAGGCATTGGATGCTACGGATTAGAGGATGGGTGGGGCTCAATATTCTGGATACGGTGAGGGATCCAATCAGGAATCTAGTTCGTGCAAATGGTGGGTTTGGCTTAACTAAGGATTGGAGCAATATC
Organism: Elaeis guineensis; assembly: GCF_000442705.2. NCBI lineage: Eukaryota > Viridiplantae > Streptophyta > Magnoliopsida > Arecales > Arecaceae > Elaeis > Elaeis guineensis. The sequence goes on from NW_027332425.1 coordinate 2,332,944, forward strand.
CCGGATACGGTGAGCTTCATGAATTAGAGACCAAGTTTTGGGTGCACCATGATTAGAGAATCATTGGACAAGAGTTGTCCACTCATCGGTTGACCCATCATCAATAACGTTAGGTGAGGTGATGAGCCAGTCGGTAAAACCGCACCACCCACTAGAAATCACTAATCACGGAGATTTTCACATCTCTACCAAGGGAGTGTAGGGATCTGAGAAAATAGTGGGAGCCTAATTTGTTTAAAAATGAAAATCCTAAACAAATTGGTTCAGTCTGATTACAAAATCTAACTAGAAACTTTCGACTCTCTACAAGAAATATGTCTGCCTCAAACCCCCTGACCAAAATTCTAGACACTCATGATTGACTGGACCAAATTTTAAGGATTGGTTGAGGAACTACAGAATTATTCTGGGTTCCGAAAAATTGACTCATGTCTTGGACCAGGACCCACCTGCCATGCAGCACGTCCGACTGCTGAACAGAGAGTGTCTCTGAAAAAGTGGACGGACGATGATAACAAAGCCAGGTACTACATGTTGGGTGCAATGTTTGATGACTTGCAGCGCCAATATGAAAATATTTTGACTACCGCCAAATGTTGGCTCACCTACAAGAGTTGTTTGGTGAACAGAGTCGCGTAGCCAAGTATCAAGTCTGTCAAAGACTTTTTAAGGCCAAGATGCGTGATGGGCAGTCATCCAAGATCATTGTTTGACAATGATCAAGGATCTTGAGGAGCTTGAGAAGCTCGGTATCATCTTAGACAAGGATTTTCAGATTGATGTGATTCTTCATTCCTTGTCTGATGCATATGGTCAGTTCATCATGAACTTTCATATGCATAAGATGTAATGTACCTTGGCCGAGTTAATGAATATGCTGGTTACGGCTGAGCTTTCAATGAAAGGTTCAAAAGGCTCAGTTCTTACTGTGGAGCGGACTTCTTCCAAGAGAAAGTCTTTTAGAAAGAAAAAGAAGTCTGCGAAGAAGCAGAAGGTGGATGGGAAGAAGGAGAAGCGAAACTATCCTCAGTACCTGGCCACCCTGAAGAACAAGAAGGATGGTCCTTCTGGAGGTATGCTCATTATCGAATTTAACCTTACGGTTTCTTCTGCATCTAGTTGGGTACTTGACTCTGGTTCTAGTGCTCATTTGTGCACTTCTATGCAGGGTCTTGAGGAGAGCAGGAGGCTAAGGGATGGGGAGATGATCCTACGCGTCGGAAACGGAGCAAGAGTTGCTGCCGTGGCCGTGGGAACCTATCCTCTGCGATTACCGTTAGGATTAGATTTAGTTTTAAGAGATTGTTATTATGTGCCTGCAGCAAGCAGAAATTTGATTTCTGTTTCATGTTTAGCACAAGAAGGCTATGTGATTAGCTTTCATAAGGACCATTGTAACATTTTTTATGAAAATAATAAAGTTGCAAATGGTTTTGTTATTAATGGTCTCTATCAGTTACATGTTAATGTATCTGTTTTTAATATTGAGCAAAATGTGAATGCCATAGGAATTAAAAGGCCTAGAGATAGTCTAAATGATAAGTATCTGTGGCACCTAAGGCTAGGTCATATAGCGGAAGACAGGATTAACAAATTGGAGAAATTCGGGCTACTGAGTCCGTTGACTTCCGAGTCGTATCCAGTTTGTGAATCATGCCTTCAAGGCAAAATGACCAGGCTCCCTTTTGTGGGACATGGAGAAAGGGCCACAGACCTACTTGCCCTAGTACATACAGATGTGTGCGGCCCATTTGATGTGCCGGCTAGAGGCAACTTTGTTTACTTCATTACCTTTACTGATGATATGTCTAGGTACGGATATGTTTCTAATGAAACACAAGTCTGAAGCCTTTGAAAAGTTCAAAAAATTCAGACATGAGGTAGAAAAACAAACAGGAAAGTCCATTAAGGTTCTTCGATCAGATCGAGGAGGTGAATATCTTAGTCGAAATTCCTAGACTATCTTAAGGACAATGGCATAGTCTCACAATAGACTCCACCTGGAACGCCTCAACTCAACGGGATTTCAGAACGGAGAAACCGGACCCTATTAGATATGGTCCGTTCCATGATGAGCTTCACGGACCTCTCTGATTTTCTTTGGGGACATTGTCTCATGACAGCAATTTATGTATTGAATAGGGTTCCCTCTAAAATCATTCCTACCACACCGTATGAGATATGGCATGGTAAAAAGCCAAGTCTGAATCATCTCAGAATTTGGGGTTGTCCGGCTCATGTCAAGAGACAGCAGACAGACAAGTTAGAGTTCAGATCTTTTAAAGCTCGATTCATAGGATATCCTAAAGAGTCATTAGGATACTATTTTTATATTCCGGAAGACCACAATGTGATTGTGAGTCGAAATGCTATTTTTCTTGAAAAATAGTTTATTCAAGATGGTGGCATCGAAAGAATAATTAAGCTCAAGGAGAATGTCTCCCAAGAGCAACGAGCTAAAGAACCTGAGGAACCCAATCAATCAGAACCAGTCTTAACACAACCTCTTCCACCTCGTAGATCGACTAGGGTTTCCCGTCCTCCTGAAAGGTACCTAGGTACCATACAAAAGGATGTAGAGGAAATGTTCCTCACGGGAAATGGGGTTCATGGTGATGATCCCAAGATCTATGACGAGGCGATATCAGATATCGATTCTGAGAAATAGTTAGAGGTAATGAGATCAGAAATTGATTCGATGCACTCAAACCAAGCCTGGACCTTGGTAGATCCACCTAAAGGTATTGTACCTATTAGGTGTAAATGGATCTTTAAGAGAAAGATAGGTGCAGATGGGAATGTGGAGACATTCAAGACTAGGCTCGTAGCGAAAGGTTATAGTCAGCGCGAAGGCATTGACTATCAGGATGCCTTCTCGCCCGTAGCCATGCTAAAATCCATCCGCACATTGCTTGTTATTGCAGCCTATTTCGATTATGAAATATGGCAGATGGACGTGAAAACGGCATTCTTAAATGGACATCTTGAGGAAGATATCTATATGGAACAACCGCTTGGATTCACATCCAGTGATGTTGATCACAAGGTCTGCAAGCTGCAAAGGTCCATTTATGGACTTAAGCAAGCATCTCGGAGTTGGATTACTCGTTTCATGATGTGATCAAAATGTTTGGTTTCATCAAGAACGAGGAGGAACCATGTGTGTTCAAAAAGGTCAGTGGGAGCGCAGTTGTCTTCCTCGTATTGTACGTGGATGACATCCTCCTAATTGGGAATGACATTCCATGTTGACCTCAGTCAAAATATGGTTGTCTAAGGAGTTCTCTATGAAAGATCTAGGAGAGGCATTCTTTATACTGGATATTAAGGTCTATAGAAATAGACCAAATAGGATGCTGGGACTTTCACAGAAGATGTACATTGAGGAAGTGCTAAAGAGGTTTAGCATGGAAAACTCCAAAAGAGGTTTATTGCCTTTTAGATATGTCATTCATCTCTCCAAGAAGATGTGCCCTAGCACACCTGAGGAGATTGAACGCATGAGCAAGATCCCTTATGCTTCGGCAATAGGGAGCCTCATGTATGCCATGCTATGTACACGACCTGATATAGCCCATGCTGTGAGTGTCACAAGCAGATATCAGTCGAATCCAGGCGAAGAGCATTGGACTTCTGTGAAATGTATCCTTAAGTACTTGAGAAGGACTAAGGATATGTTTCTAGTCTTTGGAATGGAGAACTCTAGATTCAGGGGTATACAGACTCGACTTTATGTCTGATATAGATGATCGAAAGTCGACATCTGGAAGTCTGTTCATTTGTAATGGTGGTGCAGTTAGCTGGAAAAGTTCCAAGCAAACGATGATTGCAGATTCCACCATGGAGGTAGAGTACATTGCTACATCGGAAGCTGCGAAGGAGGCATTCTGGTATAAGAAGTTTGCCGCAGAGCTTGGAGTGATGTCATCGGATGCCATCCCTCTTTACTGCGACAATAATGGCGCCATAGCCCTAGCTAAGGAGCCAAGGTCTCACCAGAAGTCCAAGCACATCGAGCGGCGATTCCATCTGATCCGTGATTACCTCGAAAAGGGTTATGTCGAGGTCAAGAGAGTCGACTCCACAGACAATGTGGCAGACCCGCTGACTAAGCCATTGGGCCAATAGAAGATCGAAGCCCACCTTGAGAAGATGGGACTTAGATATGTAGCCAATTGGCATTAGGTCAAGTGGGAGTTTGTTAGATGTGTGCCCTAGATGCCAGATCGGCTGACACATTCCTGTACAAATCTAAGGGCAAAATTATAATTTTGATTATAAATGAATAAAAGGGTTATTCTTCTATCACATTGTGTACATTGTGTCTGTGATACATTCTTTGAGTTAGTGAGAATATTAATTCATATTTTCAAGAGTTGAAAATTTAAGACATAATTTACATAACTAACTCATATACTGCTCCTGACCATAGGATCATCACGAGGATGGTGATCGATCCGGAAGGTTGGTGTACGATCGCTTCCTTAGGGTAGATGAGTCTTGAGTCTACGGTGTGGAGACACCGGAGCGAGAGTACAAGTATTCGTTGAGAACGAGAGTATTGTGCGTGACCACCTCGAGCAGTCATAAGGAAATCTACCTTTTCATCGATGACTAGCTCGATGCTGCAGTTGTGTGTCCAGTTATTTGATCTGAGGTGCATCGTCGGTTCACCTTGAGTGTGTTATAGTTTGACTACACCATAACTCGGTCTCCTAGCCACCCGAATCCTGAAGTGTATGTTGGCTATAGCATATTCATTGTAGGAACCAGATCGCATCAAGATGGGATCTATCAACCTCGGTAGATGAGAGTAGTCTATGATGATCGAAAGATTGAGTCCTTAAGCCCATGGCCATGGCATAGTGAAATAATAGAAAAGAGTTTTCCATTGGGGTTTCACATCGGACTCGGATCGATCGATTGATTCATATGACTGATGTTGGGTTTGACGAGTTCACCTTAACCCTAATTCAGTCGGGACTCATGATAGAGGAACTCAATCACACAGGTAGCTGCACCGAGAGGTTCGTCTTAGTTCTGATGGGTTGCACCATATACTGCTAGGTGTCACTGGTAGATTTTGGGAGCAATTAGAATGATTTTGATGATCGATCATTCTAATTGTCTGAATCAGAAGACTTCTGATCCATCGAAAGGAGTTTCGATGATGTCGATGATGAGATCACGACATGTCTCATTATCATACAGAATTGAACCTAACTGGGTCACACAAACAAGGGTAAGGGTCTGGATGTCATCAATTGGCTAGCCCAATTGATTTGGATAAGATCCAATTAGGTTCAAGGAAATCATGCTAGCACTTGATTGAGCCTAACTTTCTCCTCGTATAATCTTTTGTCTCTACTGAGCCAAATGTGATCTGGCTCATCCAGAGAACCTTGAGAAGGTTTCTCTCAGTTTAAATGAAGCTTTCCAGCTCAGAAAAGGCTTGTCTTAATTCATGAGATGAATTTAAGACAACACCTGCTAATTTCTAGCACCTGTCAATTTCATTTTAGGACATCTGTCAAAAATTGATATATGGGTCTTAAACTGAAGAGGACTTATTGGAGGATTTTTGTGGAGTATCCACATGCCTAAATCTAATCAAATTGGGTGTCATAATCAGATTATGGCATGAGCCCAATTGGATTTAAGTGGGCGCCCCAAATGGATAAGAACCAAAGAGTCCTGATAAACTTGGACTCTTTGGCGCTACCTTATTTGAGCCTATCCATTGTTGGCGCCAACATAGGAGAGAGCATGGGGATTCTTATCTGATGTGATCAGATGACATCACTCCAATCAGAATTTTTTTAGAATTTATTGGAATTTTTTGATTGGTCGAATGATGTGGCACTGCGCAGCATACAGGGTCTATATAAACCTTCCTGCACCTAGGGTTTCGGGGCAGAACTTGTTTTGTGCAAAAAACCCATTGACTGCCGCCCCCTCCTCTCTTCTCCACGTCCTCCCTGCTCTCCTTTCTCCCCTCTTCACGTTAAAGAAGTTGGACGTTCATCTGGCATAGGTGCAAGGCGTGGTGACGCTTGGAACAGAAGGCTGCAGGACTTCTTCGACAGGCTGCTGCTCCAACTTCAGGAAGATTTTTGAAGATCTTTCTAATCAGATTTAGATCTGATGTTTGGAGCGTAGAATCACGAGGAGAAGACGTTCCAGATCCTACCTGAGTGGATACTGGTAGAGGCCAGGCACTTGCGTGGCTACATCAGAACCTCAGGCAGTGCTGCGATCATCTACAGGGTAATTAGATTACCCTTGAGGTATGTCTATGTTTCTCATATTTTTAGATTTAATTTTGAAATTAAAATATCAAATAATAAAATTAGATCTAATAGACATTAGATTTGAAATAGCGTAGGATAAAAATTTAAAATTTATTCCGCCCAGATTTGATGAAATCTGGAAGATCCTACACAGGAAAAAGGCAGTTTTTCCTTCACTTGCACCTCCCTTCATTGTGCGCATGCCCTCCAACCCCTTTCCAACCACCTTGGTCGGCCCATATGGTGAGAGAATAGCTAAAAAATGTGGTTAAGTGGACCAAATCAGATTTGAATTCAATTCGAATTCAATTTGAATCTAATTTAAATTAATTTCAAAAAGATTGCTGATCTTAATCCAATTAGGATTCTTATCCAAGTTCATTTGATGAATTAACCCAATCAAACCTTAATAAAATTAAGTCCAATTAAATCAGATCTGTCTAAAGTGATTAGGACTCAAATCGAATCTTTTATAATTGCTTGGATCATTGATTTGATTTAATTCATCTCTAGAATCAATCCCGCACCTCAACGCAGTGCTAGTTGTACATAATCAGTGTTTAATTCCGTATGACTTACCACTTAATTCTTAATTAAGTTAATCTACATGTTCAATTAAGTCTTATACTTTCAAATTGAACACAAATATTTGGTCAATTCTTTTCTACATTATGACTTTTGTGTGCGATTCCATAGGTTTGAACACTAAGTCGGTAGCATAGAAATTTCTTTCTATACTAATCGAAGTGACCATCTAGCAATCATACCTGACGTCCGGATAGATCGAATAATTACAAAGCAGTATTCAAGAACCTCAACATATGTTTACTGCATAATTCATCCCTTTCATCTAATGCTCAAGGCGATCTAGGGTTTCACTATCAATCCTGAAATAGTCATCCATATTGTATTTTAACCTTTCAAATCTATCACATGGATATCCTGATCAAAATTTTATTAAATTCAAATACAGTAGTGTATTAACTCCTATAATTTGGAGGGGTCCATCCCATCTTGATCTACACACAGACTTCGTAAGTACTTGACTGTATCCAGTAGCTTCCGTCACTGCATTAGAAATGTAGATAATCCAACACCAAAGCACAATGAGTTGCTTGCAAGTCACTATGGTGATCTCAGGTCTAAGGGACACATACCCATACTTTCGCGAGCTGCTCTTGACAGTAGAGCGCTCAGTAGGTGAGTCACTTGTTCAGTGACGATGTACTCCTACATCTCATTTGTATGCCATATCAGTGTTATTACACTCTTTGATTATGAGGACAATCAATCTATATAGCATACAACGACCCACACTCGATAAACATCATCGTCCTATTAATGATGTATCATTTGATTGCGAACATGTTTAAAAATTATTCGATAAATCCTCCTTTATTGATCATAATATAGTTCTAAGGACTTCATCACAAAACAAGAGTTTTAATAATGAAGATGTACACCTCGTGATGAAAATATTAAAATAATTTTATTCATTGATTAATAATTCATATACAAAATTCAATTATTTATAATAAGCCAATTGACTTTAGGACATAATTCTTAATAACTCCCACTTAGACTAAAGCCAATCAGGACAGTATCTTATATCCATCTTCTACTTTTGATCATCGAACTTTTTGATCCCAAGAGTTTTAGTGAAGGGGTCAGCCAGGTTTTTTTTTTATCAATCTTTTCCAACTCGACATCACCTCGATCCATGATTTCATGGATAAGATGATAGCCTCGCAGAATGTGTTTGGTTTTGTGGTGGAACTTGGGCTCTTTTGCTTGTGCTATGGCTCTAGTACTATCACAATATTAGTAAAATTGACCATCAATAGAGAGAATCATTCCAAGTTCAGTGATGAACTTCTTCAACCAAACAGCCTCCTTTGAAGCATCAAATGCCGCAACATATTTCACTTCGCATACTGAGTCAGCCACCATATGTTGCTTGAAATTTTTCCAGCAAATCGCTCCTCCGTTCATGGTGAAACGTAGCCCGACATGCTTTTGCTGTCATCGTGATCTGATTGAAAATTAGAATCAGTATATTCCATAAGTTTCAAGTTAGTGTCTCTATAGATAAGTCATTGGTCCTTAGTATTTCTCAAATACTTAAGGATTGTCTTCACAACCTTCCAATAATTTTTTCTCGGATCAGACTGGTACCTACTCACTACTCTCAGTGAATAGGTCATATCTGGTCTCGTACACGTCATGACGTACATGATAGATTCCACTGCGGAAGCATATAGGATTCTACTTATACACTCTTCTGAGGGATTGTCGAACAATCCTTCTTGGAGAGAGAAATTCTTTGGTCTATCAGTAGATAGTCCTTTTTGAAATTCTTCATGCTAAACTGTTTCAGTATGGTATCGATGTACGTGGATTGGGATAATTCATGCAATCTTGTAGATCTATCTCTATAGATCTTCATCCTTAAAATATAGGATGCTTTTTCTAAATCTTTTATAGAGAACTGTGATGATAGCCACAGCTTTACATTTTACAAAGTTGGAAAGTCATTTTCTATTAACAGTATGTCATCCACATACAGTATAAGAAAGATGACTACAGAATCGTTAGCCCATTTGTAGACGTAAGGCTCTTCTCCATTCCTAACGAAGTCATATGTTTTGATCGTCTTATCAAAATGCATGTTTCAACTCCTAGATGCTTGCTTTAGTCTATAGATGGACCTATTTAGCTTGCATACTTTAGATTCATCTGAGGATGTGAACCCTTCAGGCTGTATCATATACACCTCTTCTTCCAGCTCATTAAGGAAGAGGATTTTGATATCCAATTGCCTGATCTCAAAATCTAAATATGCTGCTATTGCAAGCATGATCCGGATGGACTTGAGCATTGCCATAGGAGATAACGTCTGTCATAGTCAATATCACAATACTGACGGTATCCTTTGGCAACTAGACGGGTTTTATAGGTCTCCACTTTTCTGTCCGTTCCTCTTTTCCTCTTGAAAATTCATTTACACCCTATGGGTTTAATCCCTTCAGGTGGATCAATTAGTGTCCATACACCGTTGATCTCCATAGACTTCATTTCGGATTTCATTGCATCAAGCCATTTCTAGAAATCAGGCCTTTGCATAGCATCCATGTAGGTGATCGGATCCTCGCCGTTCTCATCTAGTTCGATAGAATCACCATCTCATATCAAAAAATCGTAGTATCTGTCTGGTTGATGTGCTATTCTATCGGATCTCCTTAATGACGCCTTTACAGGCTCTGGATTTTATTCTCCAATCAAATCTGATTCTGTATTTGCCGGTATTTCTACCTCACAAACTTCACTAAGTTCAATTTTGGTGGCATTAGTTCCTCAAGAAACTTCTTTTCTAAAAATACTGTCCTGTTGTTGACAAACACATTTTGTTCTTCAACAAGGTAAAAATAGTATCCTTTAATTTTCTTTGGGTATCCTACGAACAAGCATTTATAAGACCTAGATCCAAGCTTATCTGTCTTTAAATGCTTTACATAAGCCGAAGATCCCCAAACCCTAAGGTGTGAGAGCATTGGCTTACGTCCTGATCATATCTCTATGGTGTTTTATTTATAGACTTGCTCGGGACCTTATTAAGTATGTAGCAGGTTGTTTCAAGTGCATATCCCCAAAAAAAGATTGGTAGAGTTGTAAAGTCCATCATGGATCGAATCATGTCTAACAGTGTTCGATTTCTCTTTTCTAACACCCTATTATGTTGTGGTGTTCCAGAAAAAATCCATTGTGAGAGAATCTCATTCTCTTCTAGATATGTCAGAAAATCATTGGTGAGGTATTCACCTCCTAGGTCTGACCGAAGAGTTTTAATACTCATTCTAGTCTGTTTTATTTCTATGTTTTTCTATTTCACTATGGAATTATTTGAATATTTCAAATGATTCAGATTTGTGCTTCATAAGGTAGACATACCCATACCTCGATAGATCGTCAGTAAATGTAATGAAGTCATAATATACTCCTCTGGCACCTATGTTCATAGGTCCATATACATCACTATGTACTAGACTCAGAACATCACTGGCTTGCTCATTTTTTTTCTTAAAAGATAACTTAATCATCTTACTAAGAAGACAGGATTCATTGGTCGATGATGATTTGCAATCATTAATTTCAAGGATACCCTCCTTGATTGATCTGTCTATCCTATTCTTGTTCACATGACCCAGCCTACAATGTCAAAGATAGGTATCGCTGACATTATCTATCTTAGGACATTTGTTCGATGTGTATATTACACTAACAGACTATGATAGTAAGTATATGTCATATTTCAATTGTCTTCGTATGATTTTAGTACATTCATAATGATATCACAAAAATTATCTTTTATTAAAAATTTAAAACTAAATTTGGCCAAAAGGCCTATAGAGATGAATTCATCATAAAAAGACAATAATGATACTCATCTAACATGATATTATTAGACTCGAAAACAAGTTGCATAGTTCTTAATGCTAGAACTGGAACAAGGCTTCCATCTCCAACGTGCAGGAACTGCTTGCCTTCTCTAAACTTCCTACTGATTTGTAGTCCCTGCAACGAATTGTAAATATTAATTAGACTTTCAGGATCCAATATCCAGATAGTAGTATCATAGATAGAAATTATAAGGAGTTATCATATAAGTATCTTGTGAAGCAACAGATTGCTTCTCTTGTTCTTTGGCCTGTTTGGGTCAAGGAAGCTATATATGCAGGACAGTTCCTCTTTCAATGATTCAGCTTCTTGTAGAAGAAGCATTCTGCCTGGCTCTTGTCGATTTTTTACTTCTTGCTCTGCTTCGGCTTTAAATCGATGGCACGAACCTTTTGCACCTTCTTCTTTCCTCTCTTGGAGGAACGACGATCTGTAGATTATCCTCTCACAACATGCACTGGCTCATTCTGGAGCTGATGATCCTTCTCGAATGTCTACAGCAATCCTAGTAAACCATAATAGTTCACTATAGGTTTGGTCATTCTATAATGACTCAAGAAGGGTAGGTAGGATTTCGATAGTGAGTTAAGAATAGCATTTTTGTCCAACTGTTCATGCAACGGAAAGCCAGTTTGCTCAAGCATTCAATCTGTTCGATCATGTACAATACATAATCTGTGACTGACGCTTCTTGCATACGGGCATTAAACATAGTGCAAGAGGTCTTATGTCTCTCAGCATCCTCAGGGGTGTAGAAGGACTCATTTAACAATTGAATCATCTCATCGGATTGTGCATCTTCGAACTTATGATTAAGTTCGTCGTTCATGGCTGCCCTCATGATGTAATGCATTGTAGTGCGGTCATTGAGCCACTTCATATAAGTCTCTTGTAGGATGGGGTGCATTGGCAGCAGGTTCTTTGGATACGGGATCCGTAAGCACGTACAGGATTCTTTCATGCTCCAAGATGATCTTAAGCTTTCGATGCCAGCTATCGAAATTTGGTTCGATAAGCTTGTTGCTGTCCAATAGCGATCCGAACGATAATGTATTGGCCATAGCTGAAAAAAATCAAAAATCTTTTAGTATATGAATTATTTTAATCCTAAAGATATGGATTTTAGTCTAAAGGCCCTCCTATTTTATACGAATTGGTAGCCGCTACCTCTAATTCGAGGAATTACATTAATCTCTTAGCGGGAACTAAAATCCACATAGACTGCATTCGGGCCCGGTGTGGCTCGACCAATTCTAGTGCATCCATGGGTAAGTTTTTTAACCAATTATTTTACCAAATAATTTCTAGCAATTAGGTTTTGCCTCAGGCTTCTCTTCAGCAGGCGTGTGGCGCCTCCACTGAAAATCCTGATTAGGTCCAACCATTAACATGACTACACCAAATGTATCCAACAAATGAATGCTTAGGCTCGAGTGTACCTCGACCAATCTGACCATTGATCTGAAGGGCATAACAAGGTGGTCATATAATGAATGATAATTTCAATACCCAATAGACATCAGGCGTGTGGCATCTTTAATGTCTATTTATAATATTGGATGCATTATCACACACTTTAATGGGAGGCTATGAACTAGTTATCACTATAACTGTATCATTTTAAGGACCTAATAATTTAGAGGATTTGATCTAATAACTTGAGAATAAGAGAGGAGATTGACCTACGAGTCAAAGTCCTCCCACAGACTTCATCAAGTTATGAAGAAGACTTGATACAAGCTGGTCTAGAGACACCTAAATCAGTCACACCGATTTACTTTAATGGCATGGGTTAGCTCGAATCAATCAATGATCTAATCAAAACATAATCTACCGAATTGGCCAGGTAAGTGAGATCGGTGGGAGGGTCTGCCTCGGCTTGCCTTAGACACCATCAAAATGGCTAGGTAAGTGGATTGCCAATTAAAAACCATCAGTCGAATTGCCAAGCAATATTGTCAAACTTACCTTAGATACCAATTGGTCGATTAGTTTCGATTTAGTCAGCCAACAGATTCGGGCTAAATCTTAGCATGCCACATCTCATACGGCGTGATAGGAAGAACTTAAAGGAAACTCTATTCATTAAGTAAAGCTTATTTCTAAAGAAAATAAGAGAAGATCAGTGATGCTTATCATGGATCAGACTATATCGCATAGAGTCCAATTCCTTCTCTTCGACATCCCATCAAGTTGAGGTGCATCAAGAAGAATCTATTGTGAGTCTATGCCGTTTTCTTGAGATAGATTAGAAACTTCTACTAAGACGTACATCTCTTTAATCTCATTGAAGAACCTTAAGGATTTTTCAATTTATTTCTTTACTTCATATCTGAATTCTTTGAACTTTTCAAGATTTCAGATTTGTCTCAGATACATATCCACAGTCACCAATATGAGTAATGAAGTAAAGAGAATCAATCCTAACCAGCTCATCAAAAGGGTTGTATACATCAATATGTATAGGGCAAGTATATTAGTGGTCCTCACCCCATGTCCCACAATGGGTGGTTTGGCCATCCATCCTTGGAAGGCAGAATCCATAAATCCGAAATGACTCGAGAGTCGATAAGTCTGGAAGCTCATACCTTTACAATTTATTTATTTTGTCCTCTCCAATGTGATCAAATCTGAGGTACCACATATACTCGAGTCTATCTCATCTTTGGATCTCTTAGATCCTATGGCACTCACTATCTGCTTATACCTTTTGAAGATATATCCCTTATTTTTTTCTTTAGGTTCACTAGGTATACAGGAATCCTTCCCCTCGAACTCTTCAAGGTCCCATCAGTAGTCACTAACTCAATCATGGTGCAATCGATTTTATTCATATGGTAGTTTACTATAAACTGTCTGTATGAACTAGTAAGAAATTGTAGGATCAAATCTATTCACAATTTCTTATGCTTGAACATACTGAGCTTCTCAAGCTCATTCAAATCCTTAATCATTGTCAAACAATGATCATGAAGTGATTGCCCTTTGGTCAATGTCGGATGGTTTGGTGACATAGGGATATTCTGGTTAGCTCAACTTTTCGGAACTTAAAATCATTTTAGGTGTTCGAGCTAGTCTTTATAACTTGATCGGTTAGTCAATTGGTTCTAAGTTTGTGAGGATTGAAAGTCGATTTTTTAATTTTATGAGAGAGCAAGGATTCTAATTAAATGTTTATACTTGATTTTAAAGTTGTTTTAAGGACTTTTAAAACAAATATGCTCCTACTATTTTTTTGGATCCTAACACAGGTTGGAAAACAGAAATCTCTTCGCGAGTTAGGATTTCTGGTGGGTGCTGCGGTCCCACTGACTGGCATGCTACCTCACCTGATAGTTATTGACGAACGTGTCAATCAATAGATGGACAACTCTTATTCAATGCTTCGACAACTCTTATCCTGGTTAGCTCAACTTTTCGGAACTTAAAACCATTTTAGATTTCTGAGCCGGTCTTTATAACTTGATCGGTTAATCAATTGGTTCTAAATTTGTGAGAATTGAAAGCCAATTTTTTAATTTTATAAGAGAGTAGAGATTCTAATTAAATGTTTATACTTGATTTTAAACTTGTTTTAAGGACTTTTAAAACAAATGTGCTCCTATTTTTTCGGATCCCAACACGGGTTGGAAAACGGAAATCTCTTTTTGAGTTAGGATTTTTGGTAGGTGCTGCGGTCCCACCGACTGGCATGCTACCTCACCTGATAGTTATTGACGAACGTGTCAATCAATAGACAGACAACTCTTATCCAATGCTTCTCAAGCAAATTACAGCAGACTTAGTTTCTAGGTCCTGAAACCTCACCTGATAGTTATTAGTCTCATTCTTTAGTTAAGTCAGATCCACCATTGAGTGCGAGTGAAGCCGTCATTGGGACTCTCACCTGACAGTTATTGGGCCGAATCCATCTTCACCCCGCAGCATCTCATGCCAATAGAGTGGTTGCTTTTCCTCTGATGCAACTGAACCACTATATCCAGCTGAGAACAATCAACATCGGAGAGGGTACGGTACTCTACAATGGTGGAAGATCCCTCGACTTAATATTATCGAGAAAATTTTTTAATTTAGGTCTCTTTAATCCTAATTAGTCAATTGTTATGACTAATTTTAAGGGCATGGACTAGCTCGAATCATCAAGCAACCACATCAAGACTAATCAACCAAATTGGTCAGAAAAGTGTAAGATCGGTGGGGGTCTTCCTGTTGCTTTTCTTAGACACCAATAAATTGGTCAGGTTTGCGAATGAAATCAATTAAATAATCATCTCTCTTTAGGTCAAACCAAACCACTTTTCTTAGATACCAATAGGTCAATCAATTTCGAATATGTTAGCTTGTGTAACTTTGGCTCGAGCCATTGAGCCAAATCAGGTCTTTGAGTTAATCGATCCAATATGAGGCTGTTAATCGATATGATTAATCTGCAACTATTGGGTTGATCTTGAGCACTCTTGATCTAATCCTAATTAATTTTTGATTGGGTTGGATCAACCGCTCATCTCGATTGAGCCCTACCATGTACAGATTGATTATCCAAAAGTAATCGAATTATTAGACCTAATTAAACTATTCGAACCCAAATCCTCATGTTTTATGCTTACGATTATGATCTTAAATTCTCAATTTCAGATCCTAAATTAAGTGCATTATGAATATGAGGGAGTTTAGATGTCGAAACTACTATCATATCTAAACATTTATGTATCTTATACATGAATCTAGAGTTTTAAATTAAAGGGTCTCATCTCACATCATCCTAGGATAATCATTCAGCATAATCTCCATTATGCTAGGGCAATCTTGTGTCAGGATGATTTCGATTAACCCAACCGATTTAGATCTAATCTAAAATAGGTTTGATCAATTATACATCTCATGTATAAACAAGATCTAATAACATGTATCTCATGCAATGTCAAATCAGATTATTTATCTCATACATAACTACATCTACACATGTCACACATGCATATCAATTATACATCTCATGTATAAACAAAATCTAATACATCACATGCATTGAAATTAGATCTAATCTAATTTACTAAATCTAATTTTCAGATCTAAATTTTTAACTTTCAGATCTACACATATCATATATGCATATACATCTCATGTATAATTTAGATCTAATACATCTCATGTATATTTAAATTAGATCTAATCTAATTTATGAGATCTAAAGATCTGATTTTCAGATCGTGAAACAAAATCGTGGCTCTGGTACCACTTGAAGGAAGATCGACTTTCGGGATATGCATGCAGAGATCAAAATATGCAGATTTTTAACTTTTAAAAATCATGAATGCAACGAAAATTGAAACTGACTTAGATTTAAAATAATTTTAAATCTAATATGCATAAAATATAGATATAATCTACACATACTAGGAACGTTCACATGCTGAAATTAAGATGCTAAAAAATAAAATCAGATTCAAAGTTAGACCTTTACTTTTGCACGAATAGATCTTCACTGCAATCCGATGGTTCGTGGTAATCCAGTGAGGTTCATGTAGAGCCGCACATGCGTCCGGCCTCTACGGATATCCATCGAGGTTGATTTGATTAGGACTCGATCTCTTCGGGGTGTTAGCTCTCTTGCAGAGATCGCTTCTTGAATTGTCGAATCGGTTGGATCTTTTGATTCTCTTCTCAAGAGAATCAATCAAATCTATATAAGGATAATGAAATCATATCACATCTGATTTTCTTTTTCACTTTTCTCTTCTAAAAAAAAAATCAAGATCTATTGAGGAAGATGAGATCTATTCTCATTCTTCTTCAATCTCATTCTTCTTCCTTTCTTATCCAACTCTTAGACCAGATCTAGAAAAAAGAGAACCATCCATCTCATGGACCAAGAAAAATAAATCAGATCAAATCTGATTTTAGTCATGTCCAACTCTTGGACATCTTTAGGAGAAGAGGGAGAATTTTGGATCCATCTCATGGACCAATAAGGAGAGAAAAATCAGATCAAATCTGATTTTTTTCGTATCCAACTCTTGGACATCTTTTGAGGAAAAGAGGAAGAAGACATGTCCAACTTTTGAATAAGGAAGAGAGAGGGAGAGTTACCTAACAACCAACCTTTGGTTGTAAGAAAGAAGAGATAGGAAGAAAGGCGCCAACCACCTTGAAGACCCTTGATTTCCTCATGCCAAATAGCCTTGGGCATCCTCTGTTTCTTGCATGCCTTCTATCTTCTCATGCCAACCACCTCTTGGGGCGTCCCCTAGCAGATCTAATCTCATATATTGAGTGCCCCATCTTATCCCTATTTAAACTAAGCATTAGTTAGGGTTTGGTTAGGGACAAGTTGAGATAGAGTAGAACTCTATCTTTATGTTGCCGTCCCACCTCTCCTAAAAATTCTCCATGCCCTCTCTTTATTCCACACCAAAAGCCAACGTGAAGGCCATAAGGGGTGTGATAACTTCTCAAGGGGAGGAGTCCTTCTGCTGCTTAAATACTTATTTGGTTTAGGTTTGAATCCAAATTGATTTGGATTTCCAAATAAGTCAAGTACTTAACCAAATCCAAAACTATTTTGGATTTTATGAAACCCAATATGATTCAAACTTAACCCAAATATAATCAAATTAAATTTGAATTTAATTTGACTATGACTCAATCCAATTATTTGATCAAATCAAATAATTTAGCAACATTTGCAATTTGACAGAGTCCCAGTCCAGTAGGACTCTTGACGATGCTCCTATAACTTACTAACTCTTAGTAAGTCTTAATGTAACTTTTACATTTAAGTCCAATTATCAATCAAATTGATAATTAAGATCACTTACGATTTAACAAAGTTTCAGTCCAGTGGAACTCTTTTCGATCAGTCAAGATCTCTTTTATGTGTAACCCCATATGTTCTATTCTGTCTGGTAGTAAGCAATATTTTGATCTCCATCAAAATATCGTTGAAACTCCTTTCAATGGATTAGAACAATTTCAACTCCTCAATCGAGAATTATTGACCATCAAAATAATTTTCATTGGTCCTACAATCCACCAGTGACGTCTAGCAGCATATAATGGCAATCTAGCAGAACAGAAGGATGAATTCTAGGTGTAGTTACCGTGTGATTCAGTTCTTCTATCGTGAGTTCCAACAAGATAAAGATCATGGAAAACTCGTTAAACTCCATCGTCTATCATATGTAAGATTTATTTGACTTGAGTTCATTTGTGAAACCTGATGAAAATTCTTTTTCATCATTCCTACTGTCTTGACCAAGATCTTCCAAACTCAATCTCATAAATCACATAGGACTACTCTTAACTATCAAGGTTGATAGATCCCATTTAGGTGCACATCCTATTCCTACAATGAACTTACTGCAGTTAACATACATCTCAGGATTCTGTATGGCTAAGAGACAGAGTTATGGTGCAGTCAAACTACAACAACCTTATTGTGAACAGTCGAGGCACCGTAGGTCTAAAAACTAGTCATTCTACTATAGCATCGAGAAAATTACTGACGAGTGAGTAGACATCCAAATGACTTCTCGTATTGATCACGCTCAGTACTATTGTTCTCTAATAACCATCTACATTCTCGCTCCAGTGTTTCCACATTGTAGACTCGAGATTCGTCTATCCTAAGGGAAGCAATTCGTGCACCAATCTTACTGGATCAATCACTGTTATCATAATGATCCTTCGATCGGAAGCAATTTAGAAAGTAACCATCAATGACATGTCTCAAATTTTCAACTTTTGAGAATGTGTCATCATTTATTAATTCTTTGGACGATTCATGGATACATATACTACATAAATGAAATTAACTATCCTAATTAATCAGATCAAGTACAAAATTATATCCTAGAAAAAATTAATGTTTCGGCATGATTGGCCTCTAGAGCATACATCTAATAGAACATTTGCAGTATGTACTATAAATATTAAGGAAAGAGATTTTATGCCAAATTAAAAAAGTGTGAGGTTTGGTCGGACGAGATAGCATTTTTGGCACATTGTATTTAGAGTTATAATTCTTGTGAATCCAATGAAAGTGGAAGCTATGGTACAATTGAACAGACCCAAAAATATTTCAGACATTTGTAGTTTCCTCGGAATGGTAGGTTATTATAGATGATTTATAGAAGGATTTTCCCATAGCTTCATCTTTGACTTGTTTGACTCAAAAGGGATTAAATTTGAATGAACCAAAGATTGTGAACAAAGTTTTCAAAAATTAAAAAGATGGTTAGTTTCAGCCCGTATTCTCACCATATGCATAGAAAATAAAGGATTCACGATCTATAGTGATGTATCCAAAAAAGGACTTGGCTACGTATTGATGCAACGTGGTAAGGTGGTGGCTTAGACCTCTAGACAATTGAAATCATATGAGCAAAATTATTCTACACATGATTTGGTGTTAGCGATGGTAGTCCTTACCCTAAAAATCTGGAGACATTTCTATATGGTGTATAGTGTAAGGTATTTATAGATCATATGAGTTTGAAGTATATATTTACTTAAGAAGAATGAAATATGTGACCGACAATATGGATAGAATTATTGAAAAGTTATGATTGGAGGATTAATTATCATCTTGAAAAAGCTAATGTTGTTGCAGATGCCCCTAGCAGAAATTTGTGAGATGTTTGATTGTCTTGATTACAATTCAATGGAAAATATCGGAGGACATGAGAAAACTAGAATTAGAGATTCAAATATATGATTTGGCAGTTCGACTGGCCTATATGACAGTTCAGCCAACACTTATAGAAAGGATTAAATATAGAAAGGATTAAAGTGGCTCAGAGTAGTGATCCGTAATTAATGAAAATTAAAAGAATCAATCGAATTAGGTGTTCAATCAGTATTCAGGATATAATGATGGTTCTTTGATATTCCAAAATAGAATTTGCATACCTAGTGATTTAGAACTTAAACAATAGATTCTTGAGGAAGATCATTAGATAGGATATACAGTACTTGATGGTACTAAGATGTATAGAGACTTGAAGGAGATATATTGGTAGAATAATATGCAAAGAGAGATCACTCAATCTGTGACTTAATATTTGGTGTGTCAATGAGTCAAAGATGAACGTCAGAGGCAAGCAAGGCCACTTCAACCTCTCGATATTCTAGTGGGGAAGTGAAAAAATATCATTATGGATTTTTAACTTGATTACCCAAGACTCCTAGTATTAATGATACAGCTTAGCTGATTGTGGATAGATTGATAAAATCTGCACATTTTTACCAATTAGAGTTGGTTTTAGTTTGAAAAGATCGGTAAAATCATACATAAAGAAAATTATGAAGCTATATAGAATTTCAGTGACCGTTGTATCAGATCAAGACACCAGTTTTGTATCACAATTTTGGAAGACTTTACATAAGGGCACAAGGCCTTAAGGAATAAACTGAATTTTGGTACAACTTTTCACTTATAGGCTGATGGCCAATCAAAGAGAACTATTCAAATCTTAGAAGATATACTGAGAGCTTGTGTTCTGGATATGAAGGATTTCATGGGATGAGCACCTATCTTTGATTGAGTTTGCTTATAATAATAGCTATCAGACTCGCTTGTGAATGGCACCTTATGAAGCATTATATGATAGGAGATGTCTGTTGCGGCCAACTCTCTGTCGTCGGTGAAGAGCACCTGCAAGACAGTTCTCAGATCGGATTTGTGTCCGGCGGGGACCCTCTAATGCTTAAGTCAGAAAGGAGGTTGGTGAACAGCTAAGAATGTTGAAAGTGGCAGAATCTTGGCCTAGAATTGTCTTATCCGTACTGCTCGTTTATTTCTCTTTTTATAGATGATTCTGATGTAATCGTCGAGCACGTAGTCCCATTTTTTATGGCGCTAGATTATCGGGCTATAATCATGGAGTTAGTAGGCTGTTTATTCCCATTAATCGCCGTAACACGTAGTCGATAACCGTTCATAACAATTGAGGTATATTGAGCAGATAGGCTGACTATATGTCTGTAATACTGATACGTCAGTAGAGGTAAGTCGGTAGAAGATCCGAATGACCATCGGCTGGTAACTCTGATATGCCGATGGTCTTCAGTCGGAGATTGATTAAGTCATTTGTTGTTGGTCGATAATAGTCGACTGTCGGTCGGTCAACCGATTATGAGTCAGAGTAATATGTTCATTCGGTCAATGTAGAGTCGGAGTCGAAGGTCGGTTGATTTGCCCCAACAGTTGCCCTCCACTTCCAAGTCCGAGGTGATTCGACGTGTATATTATCACATGGTTCGTCATGTTGGACAAAGGAAGTCCTTATGTGTTGCCTCTAGCCCCGACTTGACTGCTAGTCGAGAATTCTTCAACTGTTTTGTCATTTCGATGGCTGCAAAATCATTATTGGACTGTCATGTCGATAGGATATTCGGTATCAGGCGTCTGTATCGGATGTCGTTTCAGGAAGATAATTCAGTGCTGGACGATACGATTCTGACTAATAGATTCTAGCCATGTGTCCGAATGTCATTAGATTGGAGCTGTTCACGTGGATGACGGTGAGATGGCACAATTAGGAGCAGGTGCGTCGAACTGTCTGATCAATGGTCGGTCCGGATGTTGCCATATGTCGTCATCTGATGAGATTTCGATTTGACCGCTTCCATCCTGACCGTTGAGGGATCCTATATATAGGGTCGCTTTTGGCCAAACTTTTACTTTGCATTTTGTCTTTTGCTGCAGAAACTGTCGGAAAGTCGCCCCAACGCCAGAAGACCACGGTTCCTTCTCTGTCTTTTTGCTTTTAGCTTCAGATTAAGTGTTTTTGTTCTTTTTTGGATCCATCTCCTTTTTGTTTTCTTTAGTCTTCTTCTCCCATGTCTAGGGCTTCTTCTCGGGATGGTCGGAGAATCCGACCGACCACTCCCCATCGGGTCTGGAAGTGGAGGCTTCTTCACTATCCGAACCCAATGTTGAGCAGCTCTGGGAACAGTATTGTATCCCAGAGCAGTATCAACTCTTTGCACCTGATGCCGATGGTCGGGTGAACTCTCATCCTTCGAGCTAGGTTGTTTTTTATGTCGAAGACCTTCGGATTGGTTTTCGATTTTCGATTTCAGAGTTCGTCCGAAATCTTCTGGACTATTATGGTCTCTATCCCGCTCAGCTGGCACCAAACTCGGTCCGGCTTATAATTAGCTTTGCTTTGTTGTGTTGGTTAATACTGACCGAGCCTTGTCCTTCTTTTTTCGTTCTTTCTTTGTTCTCCGCCCCATCCTAGGGCCAAAGGTTGGTGGCTCTTCAACCCAAGAATAGGTCTTTCTTTCATCATCGGTCTTCTATCGTCCATTCATGGATGGAAGAACCAATTCTTCTTCGTCGCTTCTTCTCTTCTTTGGGGCTTCCCTTCACGCTGGGGTGATCCAAGGACCGGTCCCAATGAGAACCGTCAGGTGGAGGTCGACGATCAGGAAGACTTCCACCGATTGAAGGAATGATGGTCCCGCCACAGAGAAAGTTGATAACCGAATAAGCTCTTTACGATATTGGTCTTAGTTCGATCACCAATTTAGGTATAGCATAGTCGATCACTTTTATTTTTCCTTTGTTTGTTTTTGAACTGTGCTAACTTTTTATTCTGATTATAGCTATGCAATCGAGGATACGAGTATCATCCTCTGATATTCGTCAACATGCTACTAAGAAAAGGGCAGCATCCGAAGCTGGATCTTTCCGACCATCGAAAAAGGGTCGGGCAACTATATCTGCACCGACAGGGGAACCTGACGTACCATCAACATCGGTTCCTGAGTCGGTTCTAGTGCTGTCAGCCCCAACAGTGCTTCCTGAAGTGCCATCTACCGAAGATGGGATGGCAAGAGAAGACAGAGTTGTCACAGCACCATCGGCGACTCAATCAATAGAGTTCGGGTCGAGGCGGAAGTCGCGACCGAACCTGATTAGTCCGCAGCTGCGTCGGTCATTCCTTCAACGGGACTTTCTCGGGTGCAATCAAGCTTCAGTTTCCCCGCATTCTCAAGTGCGGGACTACTGACGGAAGATCGGGGGAAGGCGTCGGTGACTTCGGCTGACAATGGATCATCGTCTGGGCACACTGTTCACTTCGACATCAGGCTTTCTGATGATGAGTCAGCCTTGGCCAATCCAGAGTTGGCCAAACGGCTCGTTCAAGCTGCCCTTCTCGACTAATCGAGAGAATAGGAAAAGCTGTACCATCATCGAAATGTTTTTCTCTTTTTACCCGATGATACTCAGGGTAAGTTTCTTTCACATATTTTTTTTGACCGATTGACTTATCTTCTGCTTTCAATTGGCACACGACATATTTGACCTGGAAGCTGGTTACCACAAGGTTGCAGACTTCCGTCGGACATGGATGGATAAAGTGACTGCCGCAATACTGAAAAGGCGGCTGTCTTTGAACAACTTCGGGTGGCGATCGAGCGAGAGGCGAAGCTTCGGGAGGAAGTCTCCCGTCTGACCGCCGACCTTGAATCTTTTGGAGCCAAACTTGAGTCGGCTCGTCAAGGCATCTTGTCTCTTGAGACAAAGATCAAGAGCAAGAAGCATTCTATCTATTGGCTTCAAAGGGAAAGAGATTGATGCATCATCGAACTCAAAGTCGAATGGGGGAGACATCAGGCCAGCCTGGAAAGATTGGCACTGGCCAATGACGAATCGGCTTCACAAGGGCTGACGTAGAGTTGGCAAGAGCGGAAGCAGAGTCAGCGAGGGAGGCTCTGAACCACGCCATTAAGAATTTCAAGAATTTCGAGGAGTTTAAGGAAGAGATTCTCGAAGACGGGTTCGTCTCCTACTACGTCGGGTACGAAGACGGACGAGATGCGATCGAGAAGTTGTACTCGGATCTTGACTTGAGCAGCATCGTCCCTCTTGCATCGGAAGATGGAGCTGTTGAAGAAGAAGAAGATGCGCTGACTCAAGATAGCACCGACAGCACCAGAAGTCCAAATCGTCGATACTACATTGGAGCAAGGAGATAGGGATGACGACTGATGATCGATGGAATCTTTCATTTTTTTCTTTTTGTAGTCAAATACTTTTGTAACTGGACTTCGGTTAATTTTGTAATTTCTTTTTTCAATGAATGGAAAGAATTTTTTCTAAGTATAGACTCTTTTTTCTGTGTTTGTAATGTTGTAGAGTAATTATTTAACTATCGAATATCAATCGACAAACTGAATGTTTGATAGTACTTGTAGGATCGTCCGTTAGTCGAATATCCATTTGACATATTTTTAAGCATTAGGATAAACGGTAATAAGCCGAATACCCTGCGTCCAACCTTAGTCGGGTTAGTACGTCAAGTTATTGATAATCGATGGCAAGCCGAATATCTTTCGACCGATCGTAGTCAAGTTGGTATAATTCCAATCCAACCTTGGTCGTATTGGCATAGCATTCTGCTTAATTAAGATTAAGTCGGTATAATAGTCACTCGACCATGATCGGCTTTTACAATGGAAAGTCGGAATATGTTCGGTACCGAGATAGTCGGTATTGTGGCTTTTACAGTGAAAGCCAAAGTATAATTGATATATCGGTTTTTACAGTAGAAAATTAAAATATAGTCGATAGTCGACGAATTGACTGTTCATCTGTCGGTCCATTACTACTTTATAGTTGACTGAAACTTGTGATTCTGAAATTCATTCTGAAATTCAATATTTCATTCTGAATAATGTATACATGGACAACTTTATTGATAATACATTTTCAAGTTGCCAGCATTCCATGTTTAGGGGATGGTTACTCCCTCTAGAGTTTCTAGCTGATATGCGTCCGGTCTAAGTGTTTCGGTTATCTTGTAAGGTCTTTTCCAGTTTGGAGATAATTTTTTTTGGTCAAGAGGTCTTGAGACTTCTGTTTTCCTTAAGACCAGATCTTCAGGATGGAAGACCTTCGGTTTAACTTTTGCATTGTAATATCGGGCTATCCTTTACTGATATGCTGCCATCCGAATTTGAGCTTGCTGTCGAACTTCTTAAAGTAGATCTAAATTAGCTCTCCGACATTCGAAATTGCTCGGCTCACTATATTGCTCAATCTTTATTGAAGATAATCCGATCTCAAATGAGATCATTGCTTCTGTTCCATAGGCTAAATTGAATGGCGATTCTCCTATTGGTATATGAGGAGTCGTTCGGTATGCTCATAAGGTCGGATATTGTTCTTCTATCCAGAGGTCTTTAGCTTCATTTAGTCTGATTTTGAGTCCATGCAGAATTGTTGGGTTGGTTACTTTCACCTTTCCGTTGGATTGTGGATGACATTACTGATGTGAGCTTGTGCGTAATATAAAATTTCGCACAGAACTTTTTAAAGTTCTGATTGTTGAATTACCGATTATTGTCAGTGATGGTGTAGCAAACCAAATCTGCATATAATTATTTCTGAATGAAGTCCTCCATCTTGTTCTTAGTGATTTATGCCAGAAGTTCAGCTTCCATCCACTTGGTGAAGTAATCGATGGCGACCACTATGAATTTCTTCTGACCAGATGTCGGAGGGAAAGGACCAAGTATGTCAATCCTCCATTGTGCGAAGGGCCATGGCGCAATAATTAATGTCAATTGACTCGTCGGTTGGTGTTGTATATTTGCGTATCTCTGACATGGTTCACGCTTTCGGACAAATTCAACCGCATCTTTCTTCATGGTGGGTCAATAATATCCTTGTCGTAGGATCTTGTAAGTTAGAGTTTTATCCTCCAAGTGATTTCTACAAATCCCTTCATGAACCTCTCGGAGTGCATAATCGGCATCTGTTGGTCCCAAATACTTCAGTAAGAAAAGAGAGAACGATCTTTTGTATAGATAATCATTTATTAAAATATATTGAGAGGCCGTCCATCTGAGTCGTTTGGCTTTTGAGGGATCCATAGGGAGAGTCTCATCAGTTAAGTACTGGACAATCGAATTCACCTAGCTTGGTTCATCAGTGAGTTGTAACACTTCTTCGACTTTATGAATACTTGACTGTTCAAGGCATTCGATGAATGTCCGACCTAGCGAGTTGAAGGAAGTAGTTGCAAGTCATGAAAGTACGTCGGTTTGAGCATTCTCTATCTTTAGGATGTGAAAGATCTCAAAATATTTTAAGACTGAGATAAGATCTTATACCTTCTGAAGGTATTTCATCATAATAGGGTCTCGGGCTTCGAACTTGCCGTTAACCTGTCTAGCAATCAATTGTGAGTCAGTGAAGACCTTCAGACTATCGATATCGAGCTTCTTGGCAATTTTTAAGCCAGCTAAGAGTGCTTCATATTTGGCTTGATTATTTGAAGCTTTGAAATTGAATCAAAGGACGTATTCGGTAATAACCCCTTCAGAATTTTGTAAGGATGAGACCAGTTCTATTGCCTTGTGCATTAGATGCTCTATCAATATATAGCATCCATTACCGACGTCGAGTCGGGTTCAGGAGTCGTGGCTTATTTTATTTTGTCATCAACTTCGTCTTCAGATTTATTATCAGATATTATTGTACATTCGGCGATGAAGTCGGTCAAAACTTGCACCTTCATTGATGGCCGTGAGCGATATTGTATATCAAATTCATCAAGCTTTATTACCCACTTTGTCATTCGACCTGATGTATCAGGTCGATGCAGGATTGCCTTCAACGGCTGGTCTATCAAGACAACGATGGGGTATACTTGAAAGTACAGGCAAAGTCGTTGCGATAATATAATTAGAGCGTAGATTATTTTCTCCGCTCTTGAATATCTCACTTCAGCATTGTGAAGCACCTTGCTGGTATAGTAGATCGCTCATTGAATTCAGCTTTCATTTTCTTGGACAAGTACCGAACTGACTGCTTTCGTTGAAGTTGCCAAGTAGAGATACAGAGTTTCTCCCTTCGATTTTGTCAGTAGTGGCGGGGATGCAAGATATTTTTCAGATCTTCAAAGGACTGTCGACATTCATCTGACCATGAGAAATCCTTCGTCTGCTGCAGGATCTTGAAAAAAGGCATGCATATTTCGGCCGATCTTGAAATGAATCGATTAAGTATGGCGATTCTTCCATTAAGTTGCTGTATCTCTTTCTTTGAACTCGGGTGCTTCATGTTGATGATAGCCTTTATCTTCTTAAGATTGGCCTCTATTCCTCGTTGTGAGATAAAATCTAAAGAATTTTTTGAAAGTCACTCCAAACGCATGCTTAGTCAAATTCAACTTCATCTGATATCGTCGAAGTATGTTGAAAGCTTCCTCCAGGATCTGAACGTGATATATGAGGTTTGGAGGCTTTTCACCAGCATGTCGTCCACATAAACTTTCATGTTTTGCCCAATCTATGCTTTGAAGATCTTATTGATAAGCGTTGATAAGTGGTTCCAGTATTTTTGAAATCGAAAGGCATTACTTTATAACAGTATATGTCTTTGTCGGTTACGAAGGCTGTATCCTTCTCATCTTCGGATGCCATCCGAATCTGATTGTAGCCTGCAAAGGCATCCATGAAACTTAAGAGTTGATCTGAAATCGCATCAACTAGTTGATCAATCTTCGGTAAAGAAAAACTGTCCTTCGGACAAGCTTCGTTCAGATTTGTGTAGTCGATGTAGATTTTTCATTTTTCATGGGCCTTTCTCACCATCACTACATTGGCGAGCCAATTGGGATAAGTAGCTTTCTTGATGAAGTCAGCTGCAAGGAGCTTGTCGACTTGTTCGTCGATGACCTTCTGCCTTTCAAGAGTAAATGATCTTTTCTTCTGTCTCACCGGCTTGACCTTCAGGTCAATATTGAGTCGATGAGTTATTACTTTCGGAGGAATTCCTGACATGTTTGTTGCTGACCAAGCAAAAACATCGGCATTTGCCCTTAGTAGATTTATTAATTGCTGCCGCTCCAAATCAGACAGCTGCGATCCAATTTGGACCATCTTCTCAGGATCTTTTAATGGGATGGAAACCAGTTGTTCGGTTGGTTCATCCTCTGTTCATGTTCTCTTTGATCCAATTTATCAATGGACAAAGAGTCTTTAGGTTTATTATTTTGTGTGGAAACTAGGAAGCAGCGTCGAGCGAATTGTTGATCTCCACGTATCTCTCTGACTCCATTCTTTGTTGGAAATCGAACTAACAGGTGATATGTCGAGACTACTGCTTTCAGGACATTAAGTTCAGGTCATCCGAGTATGACGTTATAAGCCGAAGGAACTGAACAACCATGAATGTCAAGAGTACAGTACTCTGTTGTGGTTCAGTTTTTGCGGTTAAGAGGAGAGTGATTTCTCCTTCTATAGTAATAGCATCTCTAGTGAAACCGACCAATGGCATCGAGACTCTTCTGAGTCAATTAATCGGTAATCGCATTCGGGAGAAGGTCGAGTAAAACAAAATATCTATTGAGCTTCTATTATCTATAAGAATTCTTTTTACATCATAATTAGCTATCATTGTCGAAACAACGACAACATCATCATGGAGAGTTTGAATTCTCCGAACATCTTTTTTTGAATAATTACATCGTCGAGTCGTCGTTTTTTCACCAACTCTTCTTCAGAAGTTGCCCCCCAGTTTGATCGCCCAGAGATCATGTAATCACTCCTGCAGTCGGCCGATTGTTGAGTCTTTTCAATTTGTGGCTGAGGTTGTCGGTCAGCAGGAGGTTGAGTCGGTTGATCCTTTTGGAACTTCCTAAAATAGCCTATCGGATCAGGGCTTCTATCTTGTCCCTGAGTTGAATGCATTGTTCGGTATCGTGATCATGATCACGATGGAACCGACAGTACTTCTTCCTGTCTCGACTCGATGGTGCTTTCATTGGTGGGGGGTGTCGTAAGTATTCTGATCCTTCGATCTCCATCAGGATCTGTGCACGAGGAGCAGAGAGAGGAGTATAGGAGTCATACCTGTCATAGTTCGGCTTCGGACTCCGTTTTTGAGGTAAAGCTCGCTTATTGACAGTCGGTCTAGTTGATTCGGTTGGAGCTTCATTTTTCTTTTGTTTCTTCTTCTGATCTTTTCTATCTGTTTGGCATCAATCAGAAGCAGCTTCATCCGTGTGAATGTACTTATATGCGTGCTCCAAAAGTTCAGCATAAGTCCGGGGAGAGTTTTGT
Source organism: Elaeis guineensis (assembly GCF_000442705.2). Classification (NCBI taxonomy): domain Eukaryota; kingdom Viridiplantae; phylum Streptophyta; class Magnoliopsida; order Arecales; family Arecaceae; genus Elaeis; species Elaeis guineensis. Next base: position 2,361,770 of record NW_027332425.1, read on the forward strand.
CAAGAGAGTAAGTAAATCTTGATCTCTTCAGACCCCTTTTCATAGCCGATATAGACATGTCTTCGTTGAGGTCCCTGACCTCAAGCGTGGCTGCATTGAAATGAGCCACAAAGTCTCTCAATGTCTCTATCTCACCTTGCTTGATTGAGAAGAGACTGTCGGATGTCCGTGGCGGCCTTCGGCTTGTGCTAAAGTAGGCCATGAAAGAATGTTCAAGTTGCTCGAAAGAGTTAATGCTCCCCGACTGAAGTCCGGAATATCAGACTCGAGCAGCCTTTCGAAGAGTTGTCGGGAAGCCAATGCATAAGAGGGCATCGATTGCCCTCTAGATCATCATGAGAGCCTTATAGCTCTTCAAATGATTGATCGGTTCGGTGGAGCCATCGTATGACTCCATCTGCGGCATCTTAAACCGAGAGAAAATCGATTCATCCAAGATGCATCGAGAGAGGCTGGGCAGTGTAGTTGTAGTCATTAGAAGACTTCCGACCTTTCACTTGAAGTCGGCGAGCTGACGATCAATTTCTCGGAACTTGCATTCATAGTCGTCAAGTCGCCGTTGTTAGAAAACTCCGGAGGTGGAACCCCTTGAAGAACTCGAAGGACAAGTAGAAGGCGTCCACGGCGTTTCCCCTTGATACTATGTGCACGAGAAGGAGAGGGAGAACACCGCGAATGGTGGGTGGCACGATGAGAGTACTGAGAATGCGGTTATCCGTCTCGATGGGAGTGTCGAGACGATCGCTCCAGAGATAAGAAGGGCAAATGCCGCGGAGGATGGCGGCTGTGCCTAGATGGCACTGACTGGACCATCGGTTGTCCCACCGACGGTTGTTGCTACTGCTGGGTTTGCTATTGCTGGAGGCTTTGGACTGCCTCCGTCAAAACCTTCACTTGCTGCATGAGTGCAGCAATCTGTACGTTCGTGGTGACCATAGGACGTGAGGAGCTGGGCTCTACCAGTGGAGGTGGAGGAACATCTTCCCGATGGGAAGACTGCCTTATCGATCCAGTCGAATGCTAAGCTCTGGTTCTCGGCATGGTTGACTGTAGTAGCCCTTCCTGGTGCGCCAATTGTTGCGGCCAATTTCCTGTTGCTTATCGCCGTTGAAGAGCACATGCAAGACAAAGTCCTCACAAATCGGATTTGTGTCCAGTGGGGATCCTCCGATGCTTAAGTCAGAGAGGGGGTTGGTGAATAGCTAAAAATGTTGAAAGTAACAGAGTCTTGGCCTAGAATTGTCTTACCCGTGCTGCTCGTTTACCTCTCCTTTCATAGATGATTTTGATGTAACGTCGAGCACGTGGTCTCACTTCTTATGGCGCTAGATTATCGGGCCATAATCGTAGAGTTAGTGGGTTGTTTATTCCTATTAATCGCTGTAACACGTAGTCGATAACTGTTCATAACGGTTAGGATATGTTGAGCAGATAGGCCGACTATATGTCGGTAATACTGATACGTCGGTAGAGGTAAGTCGGTAGAAGATCCAATGACGATCGGCTGGTAATTCTGATATGCCGATGGTCTTCAGTCGGAGGTTGATCAAGTCATTTGTTGGTCGATAATAGCCGACTGTCGGTCGGTCAATCGATTATGAGTCGGAGTAATATGTTCATTCGGCCGATGTAGAGTCGGAGTCGGGGGTTGGTTGATTTGCCCTAACAATGCCAATCACCTATTCATTGGATGATGTTGGTGAACTGAGATTATTAAGATCGGAACTTGTACAACAAGCAGTTGAGAAGATTTAGTTAATCAAAGAGCGACTTTGAGTTGCACAAAGTAGATAGAAAACTTATGCAAATAACAGAAGATGGGAGCTAGAATTTCAAATTGGTGATCATGTATTTCTCAAAGCATCTCCTTCAAAGGAAATTTTGAAATTTGGCATTTATCGCAAATTGAATCTTAGATATGTTGGTCCATTCAAGATTTTAGAAAGAATTGATGAGATAGCTTATAGACTTGCCTTGCCGTCTTCATTTGCTAGAGTGCATGATGTTTTCTATGTTTCATGTTAAAGAAATAATGCCAGACCCACATCACGTCATGGAACTCGGCCCTTGCAAGCTTGAAAGGATTTATCATATAAAGAATATCTTGTACAGATAGTGGATCATAAAGAGCAAGTGTTGAGATGTCATGTCATTTTTTATGTCAAAGTGTAGTGGAGTCGTCACTCAGAAGAAGCCATCTAGGAACTGGTGGATGAGATGAATTAGAAATACTTCCAGCTCTTCGAGAGTATGGGTATGAAAATTTTGAGGATGATTTATTTTTTTTGGGGTGGAGGGGGGGATGCAATAGCCTAGCCTGAGTCACATGGGCCTGATCCACTTGACCCAGCCTGGTTGCAAATTGTGACCCATAAGGGGCTGCATGATTTTTAAAGCACCCAAAAAATAAACCAAAGACAGAAAGGGAGGAAGAAGACTCCCAATGAGTCTTCTCCAGAAAAGATTCAATTGGAGCTCAAATCTAGTGGCCCCATTTAAAAGATGAAATCCCCTCCCTTCCATGACCATCCATCGCTGAGATCCCTCTCCCTCTTTATCTCTTTCCCTCTTTTTTTGTTCTTGTTCCCAGTTGATCATCACCGCTTTAGGCAAAATCGTGGCCTACATACCACTAGGGACGAGGTAAGATCTCTCAAGCAACCTTACTTCCAATTCCTCTTGGTTTATAAGCTTGGATTTCAACAAATTACTACTGATTTTTCTTTAAAAAAATCAGACTTTAGATCCCCTTTTTTTCTCCCATGTTTTCCTTGATTTCGATGCCATTTGTTGCTGATGATCATTGGATTGGGTTCCACAGCTGCACCTCCATGGGCCGCACCCTCGGCTACCATCTTTCAACGAGACCCCCTTGCATTTGGAGGAGAAGGGGATTCAAATGGAATCCCCTATTTTGCCCAATGAAGGAAGAAGAAAGAAAAAAAAAAAAAAAAAAAAAAAAAACTCTTTTCTCTGCTCCCTCTTCCCTACCTTTTCTCTTTACTTTCTCTCTCTACTTTTCTTTCTACCTTTTTACTTTCGATCTCTTTTGTTTTCTATCTATTAAGGCTTTTGGATCTTAGAAAAAGGTTCTTAAGGGATCTCGATCAATCCTGGTGAAGGGTGAAAGAGTAGTGCCCTACAAGTCAATCGCATGGATGATGCGATGGGACTATTCTGTATAATCTTCCTATTATATGCATGACATTGATTATTTTATATTACTGAGGTATTGTATTTCGTTATTTGTTATATCATATTTTATTTATGATTATGATGAACCCATAGATTAGGACAATAATTTTAGGGCCATGATGAGATAATATCAGTGAGACAAAATCTTGATAGCTCTAGTCTAAAATGTTTCCAGTCGTAGGATCATCGAGTTGGGAATTGATGATGTCGGTAAGACTGGTACATCCTATGTATGCTTGATGAAGAAGATGATTAATCTCACAATCACTTAGGTGGTGGCACTAATACAAGGATATAGGTGCTCATTAGAGAATGATTCACTAAACTGATCCACATGGAGAATATCTGATGGAACCTTATAGCATGTGAAAAGATGGTTCTCCAGTGGGAGTGGTGCAAGTGATCCTTTGACCTGAAATCATCATGATACTTTGTGTATATGGATTCCTATTTTGGCTTATTTTTTGGCATGACTCTTTGAGACGTGTGTGATATTCTAGGTATGATGAAGTGTGCATGGAGGTTGTGAGTGGTCAACAAAGAATCGGTCACTCTTTATAAAAGGAGAGAATATCCTATGTGATCTCATAGGATGATGACTTAGGAAGTCTCTGGCCAGAGCAGGGATGAACGGTAGAAAGAGTTTCTACTGTTTATCAACTAAGTCATCATCATTAGATTGAGATATATATATATGGATAGATATTTGGGCTTGACATGATTCTATACCCATAGCCTGTCTGGGATATTATGTGATCGAAGAATTGAATTGCATGGTAACTCGCCATAGAAGGATAATTTTGATATTTTTATCAAATTTTGTCTTCTAGGTAGTCATGACATGTTCCTAGACATCAATCTTGACTCGTGGACTTACAAGAATTAAAAGAGTTTAATTCAAAAATTAATTAGTATTCTGATTAATTGATGCATTTGTGCTGATCTAATCTAATCGGATTAATTTAGGTCACAAGTCTGAGTTCACTGCTGGCTAGATATGGAATCCAATGGATTACACACATTAGGTATTTGATCTTGGTCTAATCTGATTAGATTTATTGTAAATTCTATGGGTTAATTAAATTACTAACACATGAATGAACCCAAGTTCTCAATTCGGTTTGGTTCAAAGTTGTTTGAGCAAACCCTAAGCTTGATGCTTGACCTATTATGATCAGATTCGAACCTTAAGACATGAGATGGCTTAACTTATTTTAACGTGAAAGAGTTTCATGTTATTTGGTTTTCCACCATGCCACGACATGCAAAAATAAATGATGCATCCATAATAAATGGCGCCCAGAAGGAAGAGTCCTTCTGGGCTACTCCTCTTAATCTTCCTGCCACTTATTCCATAGTATTTTATGGGATGCGCCATATGATGGCTTCTTGGAATATGTGGGCACAAAAGAGAGAATCCTTCTTCATGAAGGCTCTTACATGCCATTTAAGTTGGATGCCTCATTTAAGTTTGCGTTTAAGAAGGAAGAGTCCTAATGTAAGTCTCTTAATTCTCCCCACCACCTCATTGTTTCTCATGCAAATTCACTTAATCCCATAAGCCATCTGATGGCGCCTTGACTTCTGGATAAGGGAAGAAAGAGTCCTGATGATGATTAACCGCTTCCACGCCATATTTTATCACATGGTGAATTAAATCATGGCGTGCGAAAACCAAGTGCCAAAGGTTGGCATTCTGTGGAAGTATGTGGCGCCCCTTCCTTTCCTATTTGAAGGGGGCACTACATCAAGTCTTAGCAGGCCAGATATTGGGTTTTAGGCATGAGAATGAGAGGAAAAAGACATTAAAAATTTTGAAAAAAAAAGATAAGAAAAAGGGGAGAGAAATAAAAAAAAAGACAATAGAGAAATGGAAAGGCAAGAGTTGCTTATCCTTGGATTCAGAGTTTTCAAGAGTTGGATTTCTAATTTGTTTGAGGTGGTGAGACCTTTTGAGAAGAGGTTTCTGGTGTGGCTCTGGTGGAGGATAGAAGGCAATTAGGAGGTGGTGCAATCTGATCCTTGAGAAGGAATCTTGCAGTGTACTTATGAAGATGGCTGCAGTACTACATCAAATTAGAATGGACTGTGTTGGATGTGCTCTAGAAGTCAATCTTGGCTGACACATATTTTTCTCTAAGACATGTTTTGTACTTGTTGGGCAGTGTTTAAAATCAATCATGTCTTATGTGTCCATGATTTGTCCTAAAAATTAACAAAGATGATTTTGTATATTCTCAAGGTATTGAGAATTTGAGACATACATTATTAGTAATTAATTTCTAAATGCTTTCGATCGAAGGATTGTCATGGAGGACAGTGATCAATCCATTTAAGATCGATGCACGGATCACCTCCCTTTGGGACAGATGAGTCTCGAGTCTGTGGTGTAGAGACACTGGAGTAAGAGTGCAGGTGGTTGTTAGAGAACAATTTGCATTGAGCGTGACCAACATAAGAAACCACTCGGATGTCTACTCACTCGTCAGTGGTTTTCTCGATGCTCCAGTGGTGTGACTGGTCCTTTGACCTGCGATGTGCTGGTATTCGCAGTGAGGCTGCATAGTTTAACTGCACGTTTTCTTGGTCCCTAGCCATATGAGTCCTTGCTGTGTGTGTTGGCTATGTAGGTTCAGGTTCGCTGTTTGGAGTAGGATGCACCTAGATGAAATCTATCGATCTTGATAGAAAAAGAGAAGTCCTATGTGATTCGTAAGACTGAGTTCAGAAAAATCTCTAGCCAGAGTAAGTATGAATACTGGAAAAGAATTTTCATGAGATTCATAAATGAATTCAAGTCGAGCCAATCTAGCATATGACTGACGATGGAGTTTGACGAGTTCTCTATGACCTCCATTAAGTCGGGACTTACGATAAAGGGATTGTATTACACGATAACTGCACCTAGGGGTTCACTTTTCTATTTTGTTGGGTTGTCACTACATGTTGCTAGACGTCATTGGTGGATCTTGAGAATTCACTAAGATCGTTTTTGGATCAACGATCTTTATTGAGGTGAGTTGGAATCGTTTCAGCCCATCGAAAAGAATTTCGATGATACTGTGATGGAGATCACGGTATATCTTATTACAAGACAGAATAGAACCTAAAGGGTCACACACAAAAAGAGCATGATCTGATCAATGGCTTGGATCATATTTGAATTATCAATCGGATTGATAGTTTGAATTTTAGAAACTACTAATTTGTAAGCGTTACAGTTTTGACAGTTGCTAATTGTTAGCGCAAGGACTTAATTGCAAGTGTTGCAATTTTTTTGGGACTGATTAAATTATGAATTAAGTCTTAATTAATTTAAATCAGATTTAATTTAATTAGACTTAATTTAATTTAATATTAATTGAGTTCAATTATCCAAATTAGATTTGGATTTCAAGCTTGATTGGTTCTGGCTTGACAGTCTTTTCGAATTCGGCTCATTTTGGACTCGATTTGAACACGATTAAGGCCCAACTTAAACCAGATGAACCATGACTCGGAGAGCCCAAGTTCCCTGTGACTCTCTCTCCAGAAATCATGCCAAAAAGAGAAGTGGGGTGTTGTTTTTCTCGAGCTCCTTTCTTCTTGCATGCGTGAAGGAGAGGGGGTACCAATAGTTGGCGCCCCACCTTATCTGGAACTCTTTTTCATCTAGATTTTTTTTATTTGAATTTGATTCAAAATAGGATAGAAATCTCTCTGATTGGGGCATGAAAGATTAATTTTGTGTGACAAAAAAATTTGGAGAAGATGGGACGTGCGCTTATTGTGAGATTTCTTTCTTACAATACATCCTTATCTCAACGCCCTTCTACCCCTTTGATTTGGATTTAATGCCTAGGATCAAATGGGATTTGATCTTTTAAGGCGTTAAGAAGTGGTTTTGCATGTGAGAAAAAATATGGTGCGACAAAAAGAAGAGAGGGCGTGAGGCTTTTGACGTGAGATGTGTGGGTCTTCTTTCTTACATCATCTCTTCTTTCCTACACCTCTTCCTCCCTTCTCCACTTCATGTCCATGCCCAGATTTGATAGAGATCATATCTAAAAAGAGAAAAGAGAGAGAAGAGAAGAAGAAGGATTCTTCTCTTCATGGTGATCTGATTCAGATTCTGTCGGATCTGCGCGAAAGAGTTCGCGCAGCGATATCTTTCTTCAAGATCTAGAAGAAGAGATCCAGATCCAAGGATGAGGAGCGAAATCTGTAAGGTGCTCGCACATCGGTGATCTCGGTGCTCTGATCAGGCGGCTTCGTATGGATACCGGTAGAGGTTGGGCGCGTGCGCAGCTATGATCAGAACTCGGGACATCCGCAGGATTCGAGGTATGGAGATTTGATCTCTGTTGATTTTTCTAACCGTTTATTTTTTTGTTCAGATTTCAGATCATAGGTACTTGTTCGTATCAACATCCTTACTATGATTTTCAGATTTGATCTGGTAAGTAAATAAATTAAAATTATTTTAATTTATTTATTTCTGCTGCATAAATCTTTAGAAAAAAATTTTAAACTACACATACGAAATTCTAGCTGGTTTTTTAACACCCTGATCTATCCCGTGTGGATCACCATTGGAGGGCATGTGCTTGAGTGCCTCGAGGATACCAGATATCAGGCTATTCGGATCTTCATATTTGGTATATCACTTCTAATCTCTCATTTATATGCATGCTTGAAATGTTTGAGTGTAATCATCAAGGTAGTCCTAGGGTTTGTTCTTCGGTTTGCATGTTCTAAGTGTTAAAATTTGTTTTCAATAGTTGAATGCACATGAAAAATTTTTGAAAATTATATTCTGCTGCGCAACCGGAATCCAACAGTGGTATTAGAGCCATCTTTGGTTGCTTCAATCAAATATCATGTTATTGTTGTGATATTGATTGGATCAAATTCGTGTTATGTCAAAAATTTGATTTTTCAAGAGTGTTTAATTGTTGTTTTGTTGCATCCTTTGTTAAGCGCATGATTATACCTTGGTATGAAATTCCATGGCCTTTAGACTTGTGTGACAAGTTTAGGATAGATCTTGCATCTACTTTTTATGAAATTGTAAGACTTGTGCATGCGATGCATGGAACCTTGGAATGCTATATGTGATGTACATAGCCAAAACATAGGGTTGTTGCATATGATGTGCTCACCCTAGACCCAAGGGTCGGCCACCATAGATTGGACATTCATCATTGTGGGTCTTCCATCATGGTTTTTGTCCTTGGCATGTGGGCGGCTGAAAATCTGATCATGATAAAAAGATGCTCCAAACAGCAATTAGGGTTTTGATTGAAGGATTTGATGTTGACTACAATTCGTTGACCCAATCTAATTGGGGTTTATGATTGTAGATCAAATCAGATTCATAGTTCTAATTAGATTAGAAATTTTGTTGACCTGATTGTCATTGACCTAATTTGATTAGATCTTGAGTTATAGTAGACCGTATCTTTGCCAACCTAATTGGATTAGGATTTGTTTAAGAATTGGTTAACTGAAATCAAATAAGGTGACATATGGTTAACGCATTATTTGGGTCAAGAGTTGAACCCGAATCAAAATCCTAGATGGGTCTTGTGCCCATGAAATTAAATATTTTAAGTGACATGATCATGAATGATATCACAATTAGAATAACATGGGTAGTTTATTTTCATGCTTTATATAATTGTTATAAAATGTATGATGAATGGTAATGGACTAGAAGACATCCATATGATGGATGAATTATTGATGCATCTGCAATGGTTACAATAGAGGCTGGGTACCCCTAATGTATTATATTTTTAGCTATACTTTTCTATTCTTTCCTTTGTATGTTTCCAACTGCTGATTGGAACTTTTATATGTTGATGTAAAATGAAGGATAGAAAATTTTATTTGAAAATAGATAGAAATTATTTTTTTCTATTTTTGGATAAAGATGGAGCATTCATAGAGGCCTTCATGGAGATAAAGATTGGACTACCAGACGATTAGAGAGCAGAGGCGCATGTAGATAGACTATGAGATGGTTCAGTCTGTGATGCACCTAGGGTTAGACTTTTAATTCATCAAGTAGCTTGGATGGATTACATTAGAAAAGTCTATAACCATCTGATTTCTTTTATATACTCTTATATGCTAGTAGTTAGAATTTAATATAAATTGTATGCGATGGATTTATATGTTATGGATGTGCTTGAGATCTAAGTCCCTCATTTAAATTATTTTAAGTCATAATGGCAAAGTATTGAGAACATTATTTATGCCAAGTTAGTATTATGTCAAGAACCATAGTAGGTTTGTTATGCAATCACAAGACTTGCTGTGGGGACTGATGTGATGCTGTCTTGGTGCATAATGATGTTCATGATATTTAGCTCATACTAAGTCAATAGAGTATGTCAAAAACTGTAGTGAGTTTGTTGTGCAACCACAAGACTTGCTATAGGATTTGATGTGATGTTGACTTGGTGATGCTTATGGCACATTTGGGTACTGCTGTCTTGTTATGCTATTCACAAGGATAGTATTATTCAGATAAGACCATATGTTAATGAAGGGTATGATTTAATTAAAATACTGTAGTTTGTTGTGCAACCACAAGGCTACAAGTGTTTTAGAGGCAAAAGCTATATTGAGAGTTGCATGAGATGGAATTGGAAAGAGTATCCTACCCATGAACTCATCAAAGGTTTGTTGTGCAACCACAAGACTTTTGAAGAGGAATTGAGACCTCAATCCCACTAAGGAACCTGACGATAGGGTTTCTCATTTTCCATACTACAGGGCTATGGATTTCGTTAAATAAGTGAGAGACATGACTAGATAAAAGATCTCGTTTAAATTATGCATGTCATCATGAGTAGTCCTTTGATGTTCTTATAAATTCATCTGCATCTTTACTATCATTGCATGGTATATTTGATGCTTTTTAAATTGATCGAACATCATGGATTGGTTGAGGAATCTGAGAATAGTTCTCACTTACGAGATAGTCTCATATTCTTCTGATCCTGATTTGATTGGGAATGATGCTTTAAAGGAGGTAAAACGCATATGAGATATGGCGGGATGACAGTACGACTGTTAAGTATATTTTGATTAGCTTAATCATGCGATTAAGTCTATTAGGTTATTTTCATGGATGGTGGTAAGAAGCCGGATTTGATCCTGCAATTACTATCTGATTCCTTCTCTTAGTTTTTGAATAGCATCTCCTAGGAGAAAAAAGCGAAGAATGTCTCCGTCAAAGGTACCTATTTTTATTGTAGAGCATCGAAAAACAAATTGTAAGAGTTGTCTTATAAGTGCGAAGCAGAAGCAGAATGTAAAAGTTGTATCTGCTATTGGTTTGTGTATGATACAGATTAATTTATCATTGAGTGCTTCAGCTTTAGATTTTTGGATATGAGATACCATCTGTAGGTCCTGCTTATGCAAATTGTTGCAGGGATTATAAAGCTAAACAGAGGTGACTTCGTGCTGTTTAGCATTGGTGGAGAGTCGATCCAGGCTAAAGCTGAAGAAGCCTATTTGTAAGTGTTGCCTTTTCGGTAAGGTTTTGAAACTAGTAGACTATTTTATATGCCTAAATTTATCAAAAATATTATTTCAATTTTTTGTTATTGTAACATGGTTTTGAAATTAATGTAAAGGGCAAAGGTTGCTCTTCTGGTAAATTTTATGGCTATGGATTTTATAATAATGGTCTTATATTTCTGTCACTTAATGATATTATTCTTCATGTTGATGAGAATAAGAAAGAAAATATGAATGTCACATATTTCTGATATTTTCAACTTGACCATTTTGGTGAGTCAAAGATAAATAAGTAATACAAAGAAGAGTTCTTTGATCTGTATGATTTTGAATCATATAGAACTTGTAAATCTTATCTCATGGGTAAAATGATCAAGATTTCCATTTATTGGACATGGGAAAAAGGCGAGTGAGCTGTTGGGCCTCGTACATATGGATGTTTGAAGGCTAATAACAACTCAAGCCAGAGATGGACACCCCATATGAGATATGGTGTGGTCCATCATATGTTTCACAGATCTTTCAATCTCATTTTAGAGATATACCCTAGAAATTACTGCATATATTTTGAATAAGGTACCATCAAAATCTATTATTAGCACTCCATATGAGATATGAAAAGAAACGAGGTAGATTGTCCAGCTTATGTGAAAAGAGTTGATGTACATAAGTTTTGTGCTAGATCAGATAAGTACAGATTTGTAGGTTATCTTAAGAGTAGTATGTGATACTATTTCTGCCACCTTACTGAACAAAAGATGTTTTGTTAGTAGGTATGCCACTTTTTGAATAAAGAAGTTTATCCAAGAAGGGGCAGTAGAAGGATAATTGAACTTGAGAAGTTCAAGATCTATGAACTATCCCACTATAACCTGTGGACTGTTCACAAGTTGATCCCCGACCTAATATGCCCACTGATGAGGCACAACCACGAGACATACCTCTCTGAAGGTCAAGCAGAGTATGTAATGTACTACTCTGATATGGATTTGTTATTGAGAATGGCAATACACCATACATCATTGAGAATGATGATCCTATAATCTATTCGGAAGCAGTCACGAGTAGGGATTCTGACAGATGGCTTGAAGCCATGAAATTTGAAATGGACTCCTTGTATATCAATCAAATACAGACTTTGGTTGAAGCACCTGTGGATGTGACCCAATAGGTTGCTAATAGGAATATCCATTCGGATATTGCTTGCTATAGCTGTATACCATCTAGAGAGTTTGTCTCTAATGGGAAGGCAAATCCATTTGTGGATTAGAGCAGACATCGAAGAGTTGAAACATCCATTTTGATGAGATAGTTGAATTGTTTGACTTTATCAAAATGTGGATGAACCATATGTCTTAGAAGACTAATGGGAGTGCCATTGTCTTTTTAGTTTTGTACGTGGATGACATACTGCATATTGGGATTGATATCCTGATGTTGCAATCGGTCAATACCTTGCTATCAAAGAAGTTTTCTTTGAAAGACTTGGGTGAAGCATCCGACATATTTGGTATCTATGGAGATAGATCTAAGTGGATGCTAGGATTGTTCTAATCTAAGTACATTAATCTCATGTTGAAGAGGTTCAACATGGATGGGTGTAAAAGTATTTTACTTATCCATGTATGTTATGTACTAAGCTTGATGTAGCTTATGCTTTGTGCATTAGTTTTTAGGCAGATCCAGGAAAGAATCATTGGAAAACTGTGAAAAGCATTCTCAAGTACCTGAGAAGTACTAGAGAAGCAGTGAATTGGAAGAGTTTCAAACAGCAAACTGTAGTTGACTTGTTTATTGCTATAAGTGAAGATTGCTAAGGAAAGTCGCCTGATGAAAGAGTTCATCACTTAGTTGGGTGTGGTCTCACCAGAAATCTACGCACATCCTAAAGCACTTTTATCTCATTCATGATGTGATCATAGAATAAGTTGATATAAAGAACTACATTATAGATCAGGTCATTAAGCCTTAAGACAGCAGCAATGTGTTCGTCACCTTAATTGTATGGGCATCAGGTATAGGGGTGATTGACTTTAGTGCAGGGGGGATTGAAAGAATAGTGCCTTACAAACCAATTGCATGGGTGATGTGATTCTGTATAATCTTTCTACTCATGTGCATGACAATGGTTATTTTATATATATGAGGTGTGTTTCGTCATTTGCTGTATCATATTTTATTCATGATTATGATGAACTCCATAGATTAGGATAATGATTTTAGGGTCATGATGAGATCATGCCAGTGAGATCTAAAATCTTGATAGTTCTAGTCTAAAATATTCTCAATCGTATGATCATCGAGTCAGAGATCGATGATGTCGGTAAGACTGGTACATCCTATATATGCTCGATGGAGAGGGTGATTGATCTCACAATTACTTGTGTGGTGACACTAATGCAAGGATGTAGGTGCTCATTAGAGAATGAGTTCACTGAACTGATCCACAGGGAGAACATCTGATAGAGCCTTACAGCATGTCAAAAGATGGTTCTTCAGTGGGAGTGGTGCAAATGATCCTTTGAACTGAGATCACCATAATACCTTATGTATATGGATTCCTACTTTGGTTCATTCCCTAGCATGACTCTTTGAGACGTGTGATGTTTTGGGTATGGTGAAGTGTGCATGGAGGTTGTGAGTGGTCACTAAGAAATCGATCACTCCTTGTAAGATGAGAGAACAACCTATGTGATCTCATAGGATGATGACTCAGGAAGTCTCTAGCCAGAACAGAGATGAATAGTAGAAAGTTTCTATTAGTTCATCAATCGAGTCATCGTCATTAGATCGAGATACATATGGATAGATTTTTGAGCTTGACATGATTCCATGCCTATGGCCTGTCTGGGATGTGTGATCGAAGGATTGAATTGCATGGTAACTCGCCACAGAAGGATAATTTTATTATTTTCATCAAATTTCATGTCTTCTGGATAGTCATCATATATTGCTAGACATCAATCTTGATTTGTAGATTCGCAAGAATTAAAAGAGTTTAATTTGAAAATTAATTAGAAAGTATTCTGATTAATTGATGCATTTGGGCTGATCTAATCTAATCGGATTGATTTAGGTTATAAGCTTGAGTTCACTGCTGGCTAGATATGGAACCCAATGGGTCACACACATAAGGAATTTGATCTTGATCTAATCTGATTGGATTTATTGTAAATCTTATGGGTTAATTAAATTGCTAGCACATGAATTGACCCAAGTTTTCAATTGGGTTTGGTTCAAAGTTGTTTGAGCTAACCCTAAGCTTGATGTCTTGACCTAATAGGATTGGGTTCAAACCTTAAGACATAAGGTGGCTTAACTTTAACATGAAAGAGTTTCATGTTATCTGGTTTTCCACCATGCCACCACATGCAAAAATAAATGATGCATCCACAATAAATGGCGCCCAGAAGGAAGAGTCCTTCTAGGCTACTCCTCTTAATCTTCCCACCACTTATTCCACGGTATTTTATGGGATGCACTTATGATGGCTTCTGGGAATATGTGGGCGTAGAAGAGGAAGAATCCTTCTTTGTGAAGGCTCTTATACGCCATTTACGTTGGATGCCTCATTTAAGTTTGCATTGAAGAAGGAAGAGTCCTTCTAATGTAAGTCTTTTAATTCTCCCTGCCACCTCATTGTTTCTCATGCGAATTCACTTAATCCCATGCACCATCTGATGGCGCATTGACTTCTAGATAAGGGAAGGAAGAGTCCTTCTGATGATTGACCACTTCATGCTATATTTTATCACACGGTGAATTAAATCACTATGTGAGAAAACCAAGCGCCAAAGGTTGGCGTTCCTTGGAAGTATGTGGTGCCGCTTCCTTTCCTATTTAAAGGGGGCGCTACATCAAGTTGGGCGGGCCAGATGTTGGGTTTTAGGTATGAGAAAGAGAAAAAAGATAGCAAAAAGTCTGAAAAAAAGACAAGAAAAAGGGGAGAGAAAAATAGAAAGAAAAGACAGAGAGAAATGGAAAGGCAAGAGTTGCTTATCCTTTTGAGGTATTTCTTCAAGCTAGTTCCAGAGTCGAAAGGGGATTCAGAGTTTCCAAGAGTTGGATTTTTGAATCAGTTTGCGGTGGTGAGACCTTTTGAGAAGAGGTTTCTGATGTGGCCCTGGTGGAGGATAGAAGACAATTAGGAGGTGGTGCAATCTGATCCTTGGGAAGGAATCTTGCATTGCATTTGTGAAGATGGCTACAGCACTACATCAAATTGAGAAGGACCCTGATTTGTCCTATGTGGATCATCGTTGGAGGGCATACGCTTGGGTGCCTTGAGGATATCAGATGCTAGGCTATTCGGATCTTCATGTTGGTATATCACTTCTAATCTCTCATTTATATGCATGCTTGAAATGTTTGATTGTAATCATCAAGGTAGTTCTAGGATTTATATTCCGGTTTGCATGTTTTAAGTGTTAAAATTTATTTTCAGTAGTTGAATGCATATGAAAAATTTTTGAAAACTACATTCCGCTGTGCAATCGAAATTTAACAAAGGGGACCTAAACCATGGTCCTCGGACAGCATGTTGGTCCCTACACTAGTTAAGCCAGGCACCGCTAGATGCCACTGCCAATAATTTTTATAGAGTTGTCATATCTTAAGTAGGACTCTTGATTTATGTTTGATCAGTTAGATGATCTAGATTGGCTAATCGGAATCTTGGGTGTTATCACCTAGCCAACCTTAATGGGATATTGGATTTTAGGATTATTATTTTTAAAATAATTATGATAGAACTTTGATTAAAATATTATGTTTATATATCAGGATTAGAGAAGGATTTTCAAGATTAATTGGATCTATAGTCTAGTTCTACTTGTGAGGTAAGTAATGTTGCACCTTTCCTAAATTTATCTGGCAATTTATAAATTATTTAATTGATAAAATTTGAATTATATTAATTCATGATTTTTGAGTATGATGAAAGGTATTTGATTATTAACAATATCTTATTTTTGAAATATGATGATGATGCATGATCATAATTATTGATCCAATTTGATTTTTTTGAATATCTCATAATGATTGATCCAATAAGATATGAAACTACATAATGACTTTAAGGGTTAGTCTAGCTATGTAAAGGAACCCGCCAATGGGGGCTCATACGTTGGCAATCGATTAGCTTTGAGGATTTATGTTGCAAGGAGATATGCGACAAACCTCCAGTAGCTTCGTGGTTTCTAAGAACTTTGCTGCAAGATAATATGCAGCTCATTGCAAGATGACATGCAGTTTGCCGCAAAATGATGCGCAGTATCATGATCCTACTGTAGGGAACATATGGTCGTAGGTCATGATTGATAAGTGAACTTGATAATTTGAAGAATTTGAGATTATGAACAAAAAGTTATCTTTGTGATAAATTGAATTTCTATGTTTGAAAAATTGATAATACGATGCATCAAGATCTGAATTTTTGAATTGATGTACTTATTATGTTATTTTAGTAATTTGATATATATTATTTATCTGATTTATTTTATTTAATTATTCATTACTTACTAGACTATCGAGCTCATTATTGAATTTTGTTTTCTTTATGGATTCAAAAAATTAGTTAGATGCGAGGTTTTGTTATGGGAGTGCGACTACAGATAGAATTTAGCTTACTTTATTTGATTAGGATCTATCAAAATTTATGCAAGACTTTATTTATTGTTGACTTTGTCAAACATTTAGTTGTGATTTCGTTAACATTGAGTTTTGATTCAGTTATTTAAATTAAGGTTGAACATTAATTACTTAAATTTTTTTGCTGCTTGTTTATAATATCATAATGAGATGCTTTGCATACTTATAGAAAGAGTTTTCTATGAGTATGTGGCGGTTGCTGCAACCTCTGGCTCGCGAACTTGGGTTAGAGGCATGACAGCTGAATCTCTAATTCATTGGAATGGTGACCCAAAAAGCGAGGCTACTTGGGAGAAGGAGACAATTCTATGCAATTTGGAGAGTAGATCCAAGCATACCTATCACACCTCTCATGGAGGACATCAGGCTCTTCAATTGCAGGAGGTCTATCAGGTCTAGTGATTTACATATGTTGTTATGGGCTGGTGCCTTTTGCCATGTCAATTTGGGTAGACAACAGTATGGCTGGGAGTCATGCTGCAGTAAGGCACCATCACTTTGTTCCGGTGCTTGGATGGCTGAAAAAGATGCAGGCATGCATGGACTTGGTGCAAGGCACATGCAAGGCATGGTAAGTGCGAGTACATGTGCATCGGGGCAAGTGCGTGCACATGCTTGGTGCAGACAGGCACAATCCAGGATAAGATATGTAGGACTTGGGCATGTAGGCCGCTTGTATGTGGGCACACGGGCCGTAGGCTGTAGGCGCATGACTGTGCAAGCTGCATGGCTGCAAGGGTGCATCAGCACCCAGGGCACAGGCAGGCAGATTGACCTACTAGATGGTTTCCTGTGGTTGTCCAAACCATCCTGTTGCAGTTGCATGTGGTTGCTCCTGTCAAAGACTCAGACCAGGTGGTTTGCAGCAGTTCTGGAAAGTTCCCAGCAGTTGGGGGACTTGTCCACTGCATGTTTTTAAATAGCCCTACTTGCAGACTCTTTGAGCAAGCAATATGGCTGTGTCTCTCCTAGAGTGAGACTATAAGAGACTTTGGGGTGGGTGTTATGACCTGGCCCAATTGAGCCCTAAACCCAGCCCATAAAAGCCCATCAAAAAAAAATTGAGGAAGACTCCCGTAGGGAGTCTTCTTCCTCCCGACCGACTCCTAAATGGAGTCGGAAAGCTGAGGAGTCAAACTTCTCCCCTCCGACTCTATTTAAGGGGGAGACCCCTTCTCCCTTCCTCCACCTGAGAATCCCGAGGCAAAATGGTGGGGATCATTGGAAAATCCTCGTGGAAGCCCATCACTGTGCTCGCCTTGATTTCTCATCGGAGACGTCGCCGGTGATCGGAGTCGTCGGATTTTGTTGCGGAAGAAATTTCTATTTTTTTTATTGTTCTTCTCGATTTTCCGACGTTGGTGGTCACTGTCGACTGTCGGATTCACTTCTTTCGAGCCACCCCGTCGTCGCCCTTCCGCCGTCGGCCACCGTCGTGCCGGTCGCGTCACTGATCGGCCGATCAAAGGAGGGGATCACTGATGGAAATAGTTCAGGGTTTCATGCATGAATTTCAAAATATTTTTGAAATGTAACGCAGCGGAATATGTAAATTAAACAATTTAATCTACAAATGCATGTAATCAGATTACTAAACCCTACAACTTGGACCTATAACATGTTATATTGCATTTATAAGTCAGAAAATAAAAGCTTTGGTATTGATCAAATCAATACCCTAGATCTAAAACAGTTTTAGATCTAAAACCTAGATCACATTTAGGTAAGAGGAGATCAGATCTCTTACCTTCGCACGGGTCAAGAACTCCGCGGTTGATTTTTTTTGTTGCTTTTGGAGCCGCACACGCATCCGGCCTCTACAGGAGATCCACACGAGGCTGCAACAAAATTGGAGGTTCGTCGAACGAAGATCTGCTCGAAGTGCTAGCTGCTTGCGGACCCTCCGGATGGTTAATCTAAAAAATATTCTTTGGATCTCTTGGACATTTCAAGAGATGAAGAATATGAGGAGAAATGAGGGAGAAGTCAAACCCTTGGACCTTCCTAAAATCAGAAATAATATATAATATAAAAGGTCCTAAGAAAAGACAGATCTTCTTTTTCAGGACATCAACGATTGATGTCCTGAGAACATCTCTATGCTAGGACATGAGGAGACCTCCTCTAGATGTTTTTCAAACTTCCAGATCTTATGTTATCTGATTTTTCTCATAGAAAAATCTCATGATGGAGAAGAGGGGTTCTAAAAGAAACCTTAAGAGATGATCTTCTTTTCTTCTTCTTCTCTCATCAAGACATGATCAGATTATGTTCAAAATCATATCACCATGCCCCAACTCATTGGAGCATAGATCCACCACGCCATCCCTCTTTCTCTCTCAGATTTTTATCACATAAAAATTACAAAAATAAAGAGAATAAACTGAAAGAAAAACAATAAGAGAAGACAATCTTCTTTCTTATCTTTTGTCTCTACAAGACATCAACTTTTTATGTCTTGATAGAAGACTCTCCTCCAAGAAAACTGGCGCCTCAAAACATCCATGCCATTCTCTTTTTTCTCTACCTTTTTTTTATGGAAAAACCACAGATTTCTGACTCCCACTTGCTATCATATAGGAGGCACCACTAGATAAGGTAGACTAGGTCAAATGACCTAGTCAAACAAGGAAACCATAGGGCGTCCAACTCTTGGATGCTCCTTCCCTTATTATCTGCGTGGAGATCAGAAAACCATGCACAAAAGAGGCGACAAAAAGAAAAGGTAGGCATGGAGAAAGTTGGTGCAAGAGAGGGGAGAGGAGTTTTTGTCAAGAGATATTTTTTCAAAGGAAATAAACCCAAACCATTTTTCATAACGAACCAAATCAAATTTGATTCAAATCTCTAGAATAAGTGGTGTGAGATAACATTCCTTAGACGTGGATATTACAGAAAAAATATCTGAAAATAAATGTGGACGTGGGCTTTCTTAGGTGGCACGAGAGAAGATGGAATCTTAGTCTAACTAGGATTCTCATGTAGACTAGGTCAAACTCTTTGAATCCCATTCAGATTAATTGCAACCTAATTAAGGGTGATCCTAGTCCAACTAGAAGCCCAATTAAATCAGATTAAATCATATTTAATTCTGATTTAAATCCTTAATTAGGAATTATGTGCATACAAGTCCTAGTCGAACAGGGACTTGTTCTTCCTTGCAACTGGCTTATCCAATAAACCAATTAGACTTAATCCAATTAAGTCCAAACCAATTCTAATTGAATCAAATTCAATTAGACTTGATCTCAGCCTAATTACTTAATCAGATTTAGTCAATTAGCAATCCAATTGCTAATTGATCCTCCTGCAACACTTGCATTAGGTCAAACATCAATCACATTGATCGTTTAACCTTAGAACGATTCTCAAGCGTCGATTAATTATCTGATTAGGTTACAATCTCTTATATGTGTGATCCTATAGGTTCGAACCTAAGTCGGTAGCACAGGTTCCAATTGCTGTACCAGTCGAAGTAACCATCTAGCAATGGTTCTTGACGTCCAGATAGGTCGAATGTATGCAAAGCAACATTCTAAGAATCCTGACCCATGGTTACCGTATAATTCATCCCTTTGATCAATAATGCTTAAGACGACTTTGAGTATGCTGTCAACATTCATACAAGTCATCTCTATTGTGTCTCAAAATTTTGCAAATCTCGTGACTCCTCACGATGATTATCCAAGCCTAGGTTTTGCTAAATTGAAACACAGCGAGACATTCTCTTCCTGAAGTTAATCAGGAGTGGTCAATCCCATCTTGACTCACACACCGACTTCACAAGTACTTGACTGTACCCAGAAACCTTTCGAACCTATATTAAAAATACAGGCAGTTTGGTATTAAAGTACAGTGAGTTGCTTGCAAGACACTGTGGTGATCTCAGGTCGGAGGGACACTTATACCCATTGGCCTTAGCTAGCTACTCTTGACAGTAGAGTGTTACATTAGTCACGTTCAGTGCAGATGTACTCCTACATCTCACCTGGATGCCATACCAGTGTCTCCACACCACTTGGTTACAAGGACAATCAATGCATATGGCATACAGTGACCTACACTTGATAAGTTATCGTCCTTGTTAATAACTTATCATTTGGTCGTGAATAATTTAAGAACCATCTGATAAATTTTTCTTTATCGATTGATTGTGATTCTGACTTCATCATAATTTAGGAGTTCATTTAAGGAAGATAGAACTTTTATGATGAACCTGCCAAATAACTATTATTATTAGATAATTCATATATTAATTTCAATTATCTATCACTTAGATGATTGGTTTTAGGACATATTTTCCAACAACCACAAAGTTCCCTGTTTCGCCCAAAGGAAGCTGCGGGAAGAAGGAAAAGAAAAGAAAAAAAAAGAAAAAAAAGAAAAAAAGAAGAAAAATAAAAAATAATAAATAGAGACTCTCTCCCTCTTTTTTTCTCTCTCTAATCTCTCTAGTCTCCCTCACTTTCTCTCTACTTTCTCTCTCTAGAATTCTCTCTCTAGGTTATTTTTCTCCTAAAATTTTTAGAATTTTGAGAAGAATGATGATGAATTGAAATTGATCTTAATAATGAATTTTGATCTGTGATCGTCGAACGGTATACCGGCATCCACCTTGATCAGACCTAATATTTTTCTAAGATTTATTTCTCATGATTTTATTAAATTATCCACATGATAATTTCAGCATGATTTGATCTGATCGATCGGATTTGTTGAGTCATATCGTCTGAGAAATTCAAGATGAATTCTTTCTAAAATTATTTCTCTCTTGATCGATTTCTCTCTCTAAAAAGATTTATGAATGAGAAATTTTTTTTAATATTTTTGATCTGATGAAGAATCCTGATCCATGATTGTCGGATAGTGTACTGACACTCATCTTGATTAGACCTGATATTTTTCAATTTGATTATCCATGATCCTGATTTAATCATGACTTGGATTAGATCATTTTGATCACACCAATCAAGATGTTGGATTATGGCACCTGATTAATTTGGATTGTATCTCATGAATTCTCTTTGATTTTCTCTTTTCACTTAATTCATGAACCCAATGAAAGAATCTCGGTCTTATCATTTCGAATCCGATTTGATCTGATAGTCAAACTTTGGATTACTTATGTCCTAATTAGATTTTGACCAGATGAAATTAGATGATTGGACCGGACCAATCTGGATAATGGGATACGGGTGTCTATCAATTCTATCTTTCTTAATTATTTACGTCCTTTCTAATTATTGAAATTGATCCTGTATAGGATTATGAATATTTGATCATGGGATATCGCGATATGATCTACGAAAAGAAAATTTAGAAGAAAATTTATAGAATTATGCGGATTTATTAAAATGCGTATGAGGTAAGTAATGTTTTATTTTTTTTAGATTTATCGATAAATTATAATATATTTTTCTGGCATGATTTGTGAAATGATACATGAATTGGATGAATGATATTTTGTTATGAAAAATATCTTATTTTGATATGTTACGATGAAGCATGATTGAACATATTGCTTTCGTTATGCATTATATTGATTGATTTCGATACCACATGATTATATGTTTTCTTATCGAATTAGAAAAAGAGATATGACTTATAAAGAATTTTGATATAAGAATAATATGAATTGACAATCTGACTATGTAAAGGACTCTACCAATGGGGGTATATACGTTGGCAATTGATTTGTCCTGAGGGTTTATGTCACCAGCGAGACCAGCGACATGTCGCAAGTGAGACCAGCGATAAACCGCCAGCGAGACCAGCGGTTTCGAAGGATTTTGCTGCCAGATGATTCGCAGCTTACCGCAAGATGACATACGGTATTATGACTCTGCCACAGGAAAAATAAGATCATAACTCATGGTTGATGAAAAGAATTTAAGAATGAAAGAAGTTGAAATCTCGAAAGAAACTCGAATTTTTGAAAAAGAAATAAATTTGGCATGAACTATATTGCATAATTGAAATTGATTTCAAATTGATGAACTCTATATATTTATTTTCTATAAATGATTATTTACTTTAATGCCTGATGAAATCTGTTGAAAGTAATCATTGCTTACTGGGCTGTGTAGCTCATTACCTCCTATTTTATTGTTTTTACAGATGTTGAGGAATTAAGATGACACAAGATATGAACGGAAGAGTAGTTAGAAGCAGAATCTTCATACTCTTAGTTTAGATTGAAAGTCATATTGAATTTAATGTAAAGGTCTATTGAACATTGTTGTAATTTTGAGATATTAAAGAAAAAATTTAGATTGTTATATTTTTAATTTAAATTATTGATTAATTATTTCGTTGTTGCTTGAGATAGCATGATAAAATGTCTTGCATGCTTGTGGGAAGAATTCTTTATGAGTATGCGGTGGTTGCCATGACCTTCGGCTCACAATCTTGGATCGGGGGTGTGACAATTAGAGTGGTATCAGAGCATTAGTGGGTGAACTAAAATGTGTATAGAATGAGTGTCAGTGGATAGACACTAGGGATATTATGGTGTAGATCTTTGATGATTATAGTGGGAGAAATCTTTATAATTTTTGATTAAACATTGAGATTATGTATGAAAGGATCCCAAGAAATTATGACATATAGAGTTTGAAATACGATGAATGATCTATGGATCATGATATGATTAGTTAGATTTTGATCGAAAGTAATTATAAAAGGATTGACATGAAATTTTATTGTGGATTGTGGTTATTAATTTGATCGTTGATTATTTAAGTGATTCGTAAGCTTAAATTCGATGCGAGAATAATACTATTACTTCTAGTTGAGAAGTTGACTATTATTGACAAGATAAA
Organism: Elaeis guineensis; assembly: GCF_000442705.2. Taxonomy (NCBI): domain Eukaryota; kingdom Viridiplantae; phylum Streptophyta; class Magnoliopsida; order Arecales; family Arecaceae; genus Elaeis; species Elaeis guineensis. The sequence continues at coordinate 2,384,950 of NW_027332425.1, forward strand.
GATTTGATAATAAAATGTTGTTTCATGATGGACTAAGAAAGTCTTTTATGATGCTTGATTGGAATATTTATCGAAATTGAACTTAGTATGTGGATCATATATAAAGTGGCATATTAGGATGAATGCATATTTGAAGATATTGCAAAGAAGTCTATTTCTTATTGATGAAATAGATTATGAGATTGTAAGATATTCATTGTACTGGAATCTTTAATCATCATCCTTGGATCTAAATAATAGATCTTATTGTGTCTCTTGGAGACTATATGATGTGTATAAAATTTTAATTTAAAATTTCGTATCTAAGTTGATCAAGAGATTTTCTGATATTATTGTTGAGATTGTTAATGAAAAAATGCTATCTTAGATTAAGATAAAGATTCGATTTATATTTATTTGAGATTATGGGATCCATGTGAATTTACAATTTAAAATTTTGGATTTAAGAATTGATATGGAGTTTTTTTGCTTTTGTTAATGAGGTCCCTGATTGAATCTACTATTAAATGGAGATTTGATTTTTTTGAGGCTTGTATGATTGTTATGAAAGGATACTTGATAGATATTAAGGATTTTGATGATAGAAACTTTAGAAAAGATAATGATTTGAAATTCTTATATATTCTGATTATGTCCTAATTTAGTGAAACATCGAAAATTTTTTTATTGATTTCACTTATAGGATTTTGATTTGAAATTATCTAATTGAATTGATACGAGAATTAAGATTTGATTCATATTGGATTATAGTAAACCTATATGATGGTTTTGAATATGATATTGGACTCAAAGGTTAATCAAGATTATTGTATACCAGCAAAAGTAGGATTGAAAATCGGAAGTTAATCTTTGGCTTCAATTGGAATTTAAAATTGTAGATCTTTTTTATTGATAAGATAAAGAAATAATTTGATAAAAAAATTTTTTTTTGGTGAACCTAAGAAATTTTGATTGTTAGAATAGAGTACGCAGTGGAAGCACGATGATCTAGATTATTTTGAGTAAGTCAGGAATGTTGACTCTTTGAGTTAAAGAATTATGATAGATATGATTTGATACAAGAAATTCATTGATATTAGAAAGAATAATATTTTTAAAAAATTTGGATATCCTTAATGTGATTTTTCAAAGTAATGCTTCCACTTATTATGCTACAAAAATATTTAGCATCCTAATTCTAGGATGAGTGGACCTTTGATTTTTGATTTTAGATTTAGAATATTTAGAGATAAATTTTTTTATCTTGGAATTGAATAATTCTCTATTAGAAAGAATTTGAGATTGTTTATCAAATAATGATTTTGATCTTAGATTTTTATGCTCAAAAGTTTATCTATGGAGAATGTAGTAAAATTTATTTATGATCTTGTGATAAATTGATTAAATCATGAGCAGTTAAGGATTTTTGGTGAGAAATTTGATATCTTTATCTAGAATTGAGAGATTAACTTCGATGATCAGAAATAGTGGTATTGATTCTAATCAATATTAGTGATATTGATCTTTTTTTTATGAAATGATTTAATGATGAATTTGCATCAAAAAAAAATTAAAACATCAAAAATTTGAGGATGAGATTAAAAAGATAAATTTTCAACCTTTGAAAATATAAATAAGAGAAAATATTTTTTAATTTTGATTGATTTGGATATCATCATGTGATTCATAGAAGTATGTTTTCTTATCTTATGATGGATTGATTAATTAAGAGTAGTTAGTATTTTGAAAAAAAAATAAAATTTTTATTCAGAAATTAAGATATTGATTTTTTCTATTTACAAGAGATAGGTTTGATTTTGATCTAGTCATGAGGTATTGAACATTATTTTATAGGGAATGAGAGCATTATTTTGAAATCTTAAAAATTGAAAACTTTTGAGATGTTGATTTTGACAATAAGAAAACGAATGGTTCTATTTCAGATCAATATTTGATGTATTGATCTTTTTCTTATAAAATGATTTAAGAATGAATTGGTATCAATAATTAGAATATTGAAATATTTGGGGGTGAGATTTTTACCATAAATCCCAAGTAAGAAATTATGAAGACTTAGCAAGAAAAATTTCGAGGACAATTTTTTTAGAGGGGAAGAATGTTATGATTTGGCCCAATTGAGCCTTAAACCTAGCCCACAAAAGCCCATCAAAAAAAAAGAGGAAGACTCCTGTAGGGAGTCTTCTTCCTCCCGATCGGCTCCTAAACGGAGTCGGAAAGCTCACCGGGGAGGAGTCAAACTCCTCCCCTCCGACTCTATTTAAGGAGGAGACCCCTTCTCCCTTCCTCCACTTGAGAATCTCGAGGCAAAATGGTGGGGATCGTCGAAAAATTCTTACGGAAGCCTGTCACCATGCTCGCCTTGATTTCTCATCGGAGACGTCGTCGGAGCTCGAGGTAAACTCCGATTTCTCTCTCTCTCTCTCCCCCTTCCTTCTCGTGCCCGTGTGCACGATCTCCTGTGATCGGAGTCGCCGAATTTTGTTGCGGAAGAAATCTCTATTTTTTCGTTCCTCTCGATTTTCCGACACCGGTGGTCACCACCGACTGTCGGATTCACTTCTTTCGAGCCATCCCGTCGTCGCCCACCGTCGTCCCGATCGCGTCGCTGATCGGCTGACCGAAGGAGTGGACCACACGGTCCCTTATTTCGCCCAAAGGAAGCTGCGGGAAGAAGGAAAAGAAAAGAAAAAAAAAGGAAAAAAAAAAAAATAATAAAAAATAATAAATAGACTCTCTCTCCTCTCTCTCTTTTCTTCTCTCTAATCTCTCTCCACTTCTCTCTCTACTTTCTCTCTAAAATTCTCTCTCTAGGTTATTTCTCTCTCCTAAGATTTTTAGAATTTTGAGAAGAATGATGATGAATTGAAATTGATCTTAATAATGAATTTTGATTTGTGATCGTCGAATAGTATACCGACATCCACCTTGATCAGACCTAATATTTTTTTAAGATTTTATTTTTTAAGATTTTATTAAATTATCCATATGATAATTTCAGCATGATTTGATCTGATCGATCGGATTTGTTAAGTCATATCGTCTGAGAAATTCAAGATGAATTTTTTTCTAAAACTCTCTCTTGATCGATTTCTCTCTAAAAAGATTTATTAATGAGAAATTTTTTTTAATATTTCTGATCTGATGAAGAATCCTAATCTATGATTGTTGGGCAGCGTACTGGCACTCACCTTGATCAGATCCGATATTTTTCAATTTGATTATCCATGATCCTGATTTAACCATGATTTGGATTAGATCATTTTGATCACACCAATCGAGATGGACTATGGCATCCGATTAATTTGGATTGTATCTCATGAATTCTCTCCTCTGATTTTCTCTCTCCATTTGATTCATGAACCCAATGAAGGAACCTCGATCTTATCACTTCGAATCCGATTTGATCTGATAGTCAAACTTTGGATCATTTATGTCCTAATTAGATTTTGACCAGATAAAATTAAATGATCGGACCAATCTGGACGATGGGATATGAGTGTCCATCAATTCTTTCTTTCTTAATTATTCACGTCCTTTCTAATATTGAAATTGATCCTGTATAAGATTATGGATGTTTGATCATGGGATATCGCGATATGATCTACGAAAAGAAGATTTTGGAAGAAAATTTATAGAATTATGTGGATTTATTGGAATGCGAATGAGGTAAGTAATGTTTCATTTTTTTAGATTTATCGATAAATTATAATATATTTTTCTGACATGATTTGTGGAATGATGCATGAATTGGATGAATGATAATTTATTATGAAAAATATCTTATTTTGATATGTTACGATGAAGCATGATTGAACATATTGCTTTCATTATGCATTATATTGATTGATTTGATACCACATGATTATGTTTTCTTATCGAATTAAAAAAAAAGATATGATTTATGAAAAATTTTGATATAAGAATAATATGAATTGACAACCTGACTATGTAAAGGATCCTGCAATGGAGGCATATACGTTGGCAATTGATTTGTCCTGAGGGTTTATGTCGTCAGTGAGACCAACGACAAACCGCTAGCGAGACCAGCGGTTCCGAAGGACTTTGCTACTAGATGATTCGCAGCTTACCACAAGATGATACATGGTGTTATGACCCTGCCACAGGAAAAATGTGGTCATAGCTCATGGTTGATTAAAAGAATTTAAGAATGAAAGAAGTTGAAATCTCAAAAGAAATTCGAATTTTTAAAAAAGAAATGAATTTGACATGAACTATATTACATAATTGAAATTGATTTCAAATTGATGAACTTTATATACTTATTTTCTATAAATGATTATTTACTTTAATGCCTGATGAAATCTGTTGAAAGTAATCATTGCTTACTGGGCTGTCTAGCTCATTACCTCCTATTTTACTGTTTTTATAGATGTTGAGCAATTAAGATGACACAAAATATAAACGAAAGAGTGGTTGGAAGCAGAATCTCCATACTCTTAGTTTAGATTGAAAGTCATATTGAATTTGATGTAAGGTCTATTGAACATTGTTGTAATTTTGAGATATTAAAGAAAAAATTTAAATTGTTATATTTTTAATTTAAATTATTGATTAATTATTTCGCTGTTGCTTCAGATAGCATGATAAGATATCTTGCATGCTTGTGAGGAGAGTTTCCTATGAGTATGTGGCAGTTGCCATGATCTTTGGCTCACAATCTCGGGTTGGAGGTGTGACAATGGGTCTCTCATGCCTTTATATCTTTGTTGCTTGTGAATTTCAATAAAAGAGTTAGAATGATTGTCACGCCTCCAATCCGAGATTGTGAGCCGAGGGTCGCAGCAACCACTGCATATTCATAAAGAATTCTTTTCACAAGCATGCAAGACATCTCATTACGATATCATAAAGCCACAATGGAGTAAAATTCAAAATAATTTATGTTCAACTAAATGTCTTACAAAATAGAATTCCATGATTTTGAATCAAATCTCATAAATCCTAATCTAAAATAATAATATTAATGTCTGCCTCTAGTTTGCTTTTCCATATCAAATCTTTGAGTCAAGCTAATTTTTTGAATCTATCAAAATAGTAAATAGAGTAATGAGCTAGATAGCCTAATAAGCAATGATTATCTTGACTAGATAATTCATATGATAATATAAATTATAATTATCAAAATATAGTTTATTATTAGTCTGTGCATAAACATAATCAAGTCCATTTTCAAAATATGAAATCAGTAATGTCTATATCTTTTAAATATTCATATACATAATCATATATCGGATTTCGGAAATCAATCATATCTAAAAATCTGATTCAACACAAATTTTACTTAACTAATTAGCCTTTAATTATGACCACACTTATATCCTATGGTCGGGCCGGAATATCACAGTCATATCCTGTGGTCGGGCTGGAATACCACACTTATATCCTGTGGTGGGACTGGAATACCACACTTATACCTTATGGCGAGGCCGGAATACCAACTTATACCCTATGGCGGGGCCGGAATACCACACTTATATCTTGTGGTCGGGCTGAAAATAGAATCATGAACTCAGAGTGTCAATGCTAATCCCCAATTGGCAGGGTTCAGAACATAGCCAGGTTGAGAGTTCAAAACTGATTCATATCAAAATTTTTTTCATGGAGTAACACATTCATAATCAAATCAAAATATGCACGTATGATTTCAAACCAGTAAATAGTTACGACAATTCTTTATTGATTTTCATTCAAAATATATTTTCATGATATTAGTAAATCACAAAATTAACAATGTATTCGATTTTCAAGATAATATTATATAAATAAAAAATATAGAGAAGCTAGATCATTACTTACCACACACGTACTCCAACGAATCCTCAAAATTTCAAAAATTTTTCTTTCAAAACCTAGTATCCAAAGTCATACTTTTATCCAGTCGGTTTAATCTAGGCCCTTAAATCAATCCACTACAAATCAGGGGTCAAGGTAGGATACTATGATGTAATCGACAATGAAATCTTATGATGCTCGATCCAATCAAGGTGTGGAGCAGCAATTATCCGACAGTCAACAATCAAGATCCGTTCATCAGAATCTATCAAGACTATTAGAGGGTCTTTCTAAGATCCAAAAAAATTTCAAGAGACTTTTAGGGAGAGAAACTTTTAGAGAGAGAAAGTGTGAGTTTTCTTAGAAAGAGTAGAGAGAAACTAGAGAGAGAAGGTGGAGAGAGAAGTGGAAGTCTAGGAAGAGAAAAGGAAGAGAGAGAATCTCTCTCTCTTCTTTTTTTTGTTTTTCTTTTTTTTTTTTCTATTTTTTTTTCTTTTTCTTTCTTCCTCTTTCTTTCTTTCCGTGGTTCTTAGGCAAAATAGGGGACCTTCTGGTCCCTCTTCGCTTCTCGGATTAGAGGCCATGGCCGATGTGGCGGTGACAGCGGCAGCTGGGGCTGCTGCGGTGCAATCCGAGAACCCAGATCGGTGGTCGGCGGTGACCACCAGTGTCGGAAAAACCAAGACAAAGTGATGGAAAACAAAGCAAAACAGGGGATCAATCCGACAGCCCTTTTTGACAAAATCCGGTGGTTCACCGGCCGGAATCTTAGGTCCAACGACAAAGGAAGAAGGAGAGGAGGGTCGATCGAAAATTGCCTACCACTACTTAGCTTTTCCAGTGACTGCTGGGTTGAAATCGGGTGACGGCTTCCGTGTAGAAAAACTTTGGCAGATTGGTGGCAAACTTCGTGAATTTCTGCTTGGGGTTAGAGGGGGGTGGAGGGGCTATTAAATAGAGCTGGAGGTGCTGGAATCCGGGTCGAAGACTTGTCCGATGAAGTCGGGGAGAAGCGGAAGATGAGTCCTATTCGGACTCATCTCCCCCCTTTTCACCATGACTCCAGCTTTCCCCTTTTTTTTTTTTTGGTTGCTTCAAGATTTGTGTGCAGGGATGGGGTATCACAATGATCCTCCTCATGTTCGGTGTGTTTGGCTTCGCATTGGTTTGTGTTACAGTCCTTATTGTGTGGATTGTGAATAGACTGACTGGACAGGGCCTCCAGTGCCGCACAAGGCTTAAAACCTTGCAAAAAAAAAAAATTTGGTGCAAGATTTGGCCCTGTGACAGCTGGTTGCTCAACTGGCCGGTGACATCTACATTCCCACTTTCCAGACAGGCTGCAGGTGTAGCCTGTAGATGTACAGCTTCAAGATGCAATCCAAAAGATATTTCTGAGATGCATGTTCAAAGCAGTTCTCAAGGGTGCACATACAGCATGACAGAAAGCATAAGATCATTTGCTCCACCAGGATTGGAGCTACTCCATGTCTTAGAGTGGCCATCTTCAGTAGCCTAGCACTGCTAGTGTGCAAGAATAACTAGGATTGTTTGTTATTTTGAATTTTAGTACTTCCATTAATAAATTTTCCACTTAATCCTTAGTGGTTGTGCCAGTTTGTAAGGGTTATTTGCTGGTTTTTGCTTGAATTTGTTTGCTTCTCACTTGTTTCAAACTCTACATTTGTAGGCGGAGAAGGTTTTTAACCAAGACATGTACTTTAAGCATACAGTGAAGCATGTTGGACAACCAATGACACACTTGGAGTCTATTGCTTCGTCTGCTGTATGTCTTTCTTCCTATTCTTTGTTTCCTGTTTAGTTGACGTTTGTTTAAATCAGCATGCTTTTCTCCTCTTCCTCTTTACTTTTTTGCAGAAAACGTAGACCATGAGGATATGATCATGTTCTTAAATATTTCGTTGAAGCTAGCTATCTTGATCTTTTTTCTAGGTGCGTGCTGCTATTAAAGTCAGGGCTTCTGTCATAATTGTCTTTACTTCATCTGGAAGGGCTGCAAGGTAGCATTATGATTAGATCATGATATTTGAATCTGCTTTTCTTGTAGTCCACTGTTGGGTGGGGTACAATGTTTCGATTTTACATAAATGAAATCTCAAAGTGTGTTCAATGTCATGTAGATTAATTGCAAAATATCGACCCACAATGCCTGTATTATCTGTTGTCATCCCTCAGCTCAAGACAAACCAACTTCGGTGGAGTTTCACTGGTGCTTTTGAAGTATGTGGACTAATTCCACTCATTTATTGTTACTGTACACCATGCGTGCTCTTCTGTTTTTTTTTTTCCTCTCTCTCCAGATGTTCCATTTTTTCCAGAAATTTGAATATGATGCTGTCTTCTTGTTTTCATCTGAATATGTGTACTGTATATAATTATTGCGGCACACTAAGCATCAGAATCTCATGAGACCACTATTATGTTACCCATCGTTTGCATTTCAAGTTTCATATATCCCTTTACCCTTTATAAGTCATACATTGATGAGATCTATATATACTATTATTTTTTGATCAAATGTCAGGCTAGGCAATCACTCATTGTTAGAGGCCTCTTTCCCATGCTTGCTGATCCTCGTCATCCTGTAAGTGTATTTTTTCCTCTTCAATCTCCTTATATTATGGATAACATGTCTATTTTATAATCCTGTTGCTGTATGATAAAAATTCCATCAACTTTTGGTAGCATATGCCGATTTTATAATCCTGTTGTTAGAGCTCTCATTTTTTACTATGTTTGCGGCATGCCGAGTTATTGAATAATATGCTGATAAAATAGTTCCATTGTCATCCATCAAAAGACCACTAACTCCACGAGAAGCTATGTTACCATTACTTTCTCTATTGAAGTTTAGTTTTGTGAAATGGAAGGGAGATTTATTCCAGAAAATGGATTTGAACTGAATTAGAAGTTCACTGATTCAAACACATCACAAGGCACTGTATTTTTCCTAGCAAACCGAATATCTGAGTAATCTTCTAGATATGTTTCAAGTATGAATAGAATTTGATTAGAAATCTGCTGATGGCTAGAAAATTTACCTCTAATAAAGACGAACAATAACATTTCCAAATTTCCATAAATTGATGGGCAGAATTTTTAATTTGGATGAAGCCATGAAATGTAATTTTGGTGATGTTAAACTGCCAAGAATTCATTTTTGCATGAAAATAATCGTAAGGTGTGTTGGTGTAAAAATCCGCCTGCGTCGGAGAAGCTGGAGTCGAGGGAGTCGCGGTCGCCGCCGGGACCTGCAAAAGAAGTTTAAACCGGAGGTGGGGTTGCTCCGGCAAGACCCTCCGACGCTCAAGTCAGTTCTCTGTCTCAACAAGAATGGAGTGCTCGAACGAAAATTTTAGCAGAGTTTTGGGATAGAAAATAGAGCTTAGAGAATAACGTATCTGGGGTCCCCCTTTTATAGACGGGGGGAGCAAAGGATTGATAGCGACTGTTTATGATCGCCTCGTCGTGGGCCGTACGGAGTCAGGAGAATTTATCATGAAGAGTAATGGGGTGGAGTCGTGGCTGTCACCATGGCTCACCACGTGGAATCAGTTGTGGGGAGTGGAGCGGCGTCCGTTGTCGCGACTCGCCAGGGAGTGGTGGAACTGCACAGGATCCGTTGTAGGAAGTGGAGCAGAATCGTGGCCGTTACTGCGGCTTGGCAGGGAGTGATGGAGCTGCGTAGGATCCGCGCAGGGAGTGGAGCAGAGTTGTGCCGTTACTGTGGCCTGCCAGGGGGTCCAGACTTGTCGGTCGAAGTTCGGTTGGAGTCTGATTTTCGCAGAAGCCCGGATGGGGATCATTTGTCGAGGAATCTCGACCGAGACCTTTAGCAGGAGTTCAGGGCGGAAGTCCGGCTCCCGTGGGAGCCCGGACAAAGCCTACCTGTAGCTGGAGTCGGAGGCGAAGTCCGGCTCCCGTAGGAGCTCGAACGAAGTCTTCCTGCCGCTGAAGTCGGGGACGGAGTCCGGCTCCCGTAGGAGTCCGGACGAAGCCTTCCTGTAGCTGGGGTCGGAGGCGAAGTTCGGCTCCCGTAGGAGTCCGGACGAAGCCTTCCTGTAGTTGGAGTTGGAGGCGAAGTCCGGCTCCCGTAGAAGTTCGGACGAAGTCTTCCTGCCGCTGAGGTCAGGGACGGAGTCCGGCTCCCGTAGGAGTCCGGACGAAGCCTTCCTGTAGTTGGAGTCGGAGGCGAAGTCCGGCTCCCGTAGGAGTCCAGACGAAGTCTTCCTGTAGTTTGAGTCGGAGGCGAAGTCGGCTCCCGTAGGAGTCCGGACGAAGCCTTCTTGTAGTTGGAGTCGGAGGCGAAGTCCGGCTCCCGTAAGAGTCCGGATGAAGTCTTCCTGCCGCTGAAGTCGGGGACGGAGTCCGGCTCCCGTAGGAGTCCGGACGAAGCCTTCCTGTGTTGGAGTCGGAGGCGAAGTCCGGCTCCCGTAGGAGTCCGGACGAAGTCTTCCTGCTGCTGAAGTCAGGGACGGAGTCCGGCTCCCGTAGGAGTCCGGACGAAGCTTCCTGTAGTTGGTGTCGGAGGCGAAGTCCGGCTCCCGTAGGAGTCCGGACGAAGCCTTCCTGTAGTTGGAGTCGGAGGTGAAGTCCGGCTCCGTAGGAGTCCGGACGAAGTCTTCCTGTAGTGGAGTCGGAGGCGAAGTCCGGCTCCCGTAGGAGTCCGGACGAAGCCTTCCTGTAGTTGGAGTCGGAGGCGAAGTCCGGCTCCCATAGGAGTCCGGACGAAGTCTTCCTGCCGCTGAAGTCGGGGACGGAGTCGGCTCCCGTAGGAGTCCGGACGAAGCCTTCCTGTAGCTGGAGTCAGAGGCGAAGTCCGGCTCCTGTAGGAGTCCGGACGAAGCCTTCCTGTAGTTGGAGTCAGAGGCAAAGTCCGGCTCCCGTAGGAGTCCGGACGAAGTCTTCCTGCGCTGAAGTCGGGGACGGAGTCCGGCTCCCGTAGGAGTTCGACGAAGCCTTCCTGTAGCTGGAGTCGGAGGCGAAGTTCGGCTCCTGTAGGAGTTCGAACGAAGCCTTCCTGTAGTTGGAGTGGAGGCGAAGTTCGTCCCCCGTAGGAGTCCGGACGAAGCCTTCCTGTAGTTGGAGTCGGAGGAGAGTCCAGCTCCCGTAGGAGTCCGGACGAAGTCTTCCTGCCGCTGAAGTCGGGGATGGAGTCCGGCTCCCGTAGGAGTCCGAACGAAGCCTTCCTGTAGTTGGAGTCGGAGGCGAAGTCCGGCTCCCTTAGGAGTCCGGACGAAGTCTTCCTGCCACTGAAGTCGGGGACGGAGTCCGGCTCCCGTAGGAGTCCGGACGAAGCCTTCCTGTAGCTGGAGTCGGAGGCGAAGTCCGGCTCCCGTAGGAGTCCGGACGAAGCCTTCCTGTAGTTGGAGTCGGAGGCGAAGTCCGGCTCCGTAGGAGTCCGGACGAAGTCTTCCTGCCGCTGAGTCGGGGACGGAGTCCGGCTCCCGTAGGAGTCTGGTCGAAGCCTTCCTGTAGTTGGAGTCGGAGGCGAAGTCTGGCTCCCGTAGGAGTCCGGACGAAGCTTCCTGCCGCTGGAGTCGGGGACGGAGTCCGGCTCCTGTAGGAGTCCGGACGAAGCCTTCCTATAGTTGGAGTCAGAGGCGAAGTCCGGCTCCCGTAGGAGTCTGGACGAAGCCTTCCTGTAGTTGGTAGAATCCCCGAGGGTCACTCCTGACACGAACTTCGGCTGGGGGGGTTTTACACCCAACACCAGTCCCCCTACTTCCGAGTTCGAGTTTCAATCGAAGGAAGTACAGAAAATTTTCATAGCCGAAGTCGCTTCCTTGAATTCTGCACACGACCGCCCTCGAAAATCCTGGTATTTAATGCGCGCGTGCTGGAGCTTTTTTCCAATTAGGGCGATCCGAAGAGTTCTTTCGGAACTCCCACCAGGGCGTAATCCTAAGCGTCACGCCATAATGGTCCGCGAACGGTCAGCCCTATGCCGCGGTGAGTGGGACACGTGGCGGGCACTGGTTGACCTAGGGATACTTGCCACCATAACTGCACCAGGCTCCGTTGCTTATTTAAACCCCCGCTTTATTCCAGTGGCTTCACTTCGCCTGAGGGTCGACACCTTTCTTCCGCCTGAGAGTTTAGCCACTCAGCCACTCCATCGGTGCCCTTTTCAACTCCGAGCGCCTTCGCACCAGTCTTTTCCATCCCCGCCGGCTCCCCGCCGTCTTCAGTCCCCCGAGCCTTTTCGAGGGTTCTCCCGTCGGGCGCCCGCCCCGGAGGCCAACCTCGAGAGGATGCCACGGATCAAGAGGAGTGTGAGGAGGAAAACAGCGGCCTGCGAGTTCTCCGGCTGTCAAACTGTCACTGAGGGTTCCCGTCGCCTTAAAGGGGGCTCGAGGGAGAATTCCTTCAACAACAGGGGTTTAATAACGGGGACAACCGGTGAGGGCGTTCCGTCCGAGAATTTCAGAGTAGCTGAACGGGGCGACACCGGTCAAGGGGGCAGAGTTGTCGTCACAAGCTGTGGCGGGATTCTTGACGTCATCGGGGCCGAGGGACCAGAAGCGGTCGGCGCCGACGGTGGGGCAGTAGAACTTGTTGCGGGGACGGTGGAAGTAGCGCATGCCGACCTTGCCGGAGTACCTAGGATGGTGGCCGTCGTGGAGCACACGGTGGTGGCGCATGCCTCCGGCGCCATCGCGGCCTCCGGGGTATCTCCGGTTCTTTTTTATGCAGGTCGTCGTTGCCGCTGCCGTTGCCTTCGCTGCCCCCTGAATTCTATCCCATCCTTTTCCCCCTAAGATTGGGGTTTCGGTGATGGAGCGGGATAAGGCGGGGGGCGAGAGCCGAGAGGTTTATCACATGCACTGGAAAATACTGCTGAGAAGGACGGAACCGGGAAGAGAAGTCGACAGCTTGAAGTGGTCTCCGGTGTATTCCTTTTGAGCCTTGTAGTAACGTCTTCTTTTTCTGGCCCTCCGGGTCTTGTAACGTACATCTTGTTAATCGAAAAATGAGAAGGAGATTTTGTTACTTCGTCCGCATTTTGCGTCGAATTGCTGCCTGCTGAACTTCTTTCCTTTACCATTGTTATTGTTGTATTCCCTTCTCTCTCTTTCTCTTCTCTTTTTTTTTTTTTTTTTGACGTCGTCCGGAGGTTACTGGTTGTCGCCACGTCGGCTCGCCTTTCCAGTTATCCTTCTTCTTCAGCCTTAATGGCTGTATACTTAATAAATAATATGAGAAGGAAATTTTCTGCTACCTCTTTTTCTCATGTGTTGAATTGTCGCTTGCCGAGCTTCTTTCGACCTTTGCATCGTTCGGAGGTACCCGATTGCCATCGCATCGACCCGTCCTTTCGTTCATGGCCGCAGATTTGCCTGGGGCCGCTCGGGTTTGGCGCCCCCCATCAGGGCTCGAGCTCGGAGGTTTGAGCTTCTCGTCGCCCTGAGGAAGTCGTCTTATCTCGGACTTGCGTTGAGAGAAAGCTGGGGTTCTTGATAAGAACCCCAATCCCTACTGAGACGAGGTTCTCTGCATCTTTGATGCTGTTTGTTTTCCATTCGTCGCTGACGTAGTCCATCGCTTTCCTTTTTAACTCCTCTCCCCTTTCCCCTTTTTCTTTTTCGAGTGGGATTTTTTCCTCTGCTCTTGGTGGGATTGCGGGAGTCCGGCTCCCGTAGGAGTCCGGGCAGAATCTTCCTGCAACCAGAGTTGGGGACGAAGTCCGGCTCCCGTAGGAGTCCGGGCGGAGTCTACCTGCAATTGGAGTTGGGGGCGAAGTCCGGCTCCCGTAGGAGTCCGGCAGAGTCTTCTTGCGGTTGAAGTCGGGGACGAAGTCCGGCTCCCGTAGGAGTCCGGATGAAGTTTACCAGCGGTCGAAGTCGGGGACGAAGCTCGGCTCCCGTAGGAGTCCGGGCGGAGTCTTCCCGTAGCCGGAGTCGGAGACGAGTTCTGGCTCCCGTAGGAGTCCGGACGGAGTCTTCCTGCAGTTAAAGTCGAGGGCGAAGTCCGGCTCCCGTAGGAGTCCGGACGAAGTCTTCTTGCGAAGGGGCCGCTGGGAAGGTCTCCTTTTTCCCATCTGGTCTTGAATGACCAGACCTTAATTGGTGTCGGGGTGAGGTTCTTCCCCTATTCATGTCGTAACAGGTTTCAGCTCTGGTTAGGATGAGGTTCTCCTCCTGTCCCTAACGCGGCTGTAGGGGCACATATGGGCGCTGCTGGGCCTTTCCCCCCATCTGGTCTAGGTGTAACCGGGCCTTCGACTTTACTCATGTTAGGACGAGGTTCTCCTCTTGTTCCTAACATGGCTGTGGGGGCACATATGGGCGTTGCAGGGCCTCTCCCCCCATCCGGTCTAAAGAGAACCGGGCCTTCGACTTTGCTCAAGTTAGGGCAAGGTTCTCCTCCTGTCCCTAACAGGACTGTGGGGGCACATATGGGCGTTGCAGGGCCTCTCCCTCCATCCGGTCTAAAAAGAACCGGGCCTTCGACTTTGCTCAAGTTAGGGCGAGGTTCTCCTCCTGTCCCTAACAGGGCTGTGGGGGCACATATGGGCGTTGCTTGGCTTCTCCCTCCATCCGGTCTAAAGAGAACCGGGCCTTCGACTTTGCTCAAGTTAGGGCGAGGTTCTCCTCCTGTCCCTAACAGGACTGTGGGGGCACATATGGGCGTTGCTTGGCCTCTCCCCCCATCCGGTCTAAAGAGAATCGGGCCTTCGACTTTGTCGAGATGAAGTTCTCCTCCCGCTTCCGACACGGTTTGTTTTGACTGTCTTGTCGATATAGGCTTGTGCCAAGGGAGGAGACATGTAGATATGCAACTTTTATTTAAAATAAAGTTATCGGTAATACATTCGTAGGTTTTTCGAGCTCCATGGTCGCGGGAGGTCTGCTCCTCCGAGCTCCTTGAGGTAATAAGTTCCGGGCCGGACTACTTCTTTGACTTCATACGGGCCTTCCCAGTTTGGGGCGAGCTTCCCTCGATCCTGAGGTTGCGAGACAGCGGCTCGTCGAAGCACTAGATCTCCTGCTCTAAAGACTTTATTCTTAATCCGGAATTGTAATAGCGGGCGACTTTCTGTCTGTAGGCTGCCATCCGAACTTGAGCTACCTCCCGCTTTTCTTTCAGTAAGTCGAGGTTGGCTTTAAGACCTTAAGAATTGTGATGTTCGTTGAATGCCACGACTCGCGCCGACGGGAGTTTAAGCTCAATTGGGATACAGCCTCCGTTCCGAAGGCTAAAGCAAAGGGGGTCTCCCCCATGGGCAGTCTTTGGGTAGTTCGATATGCCCACAGCACATGATAAAGTTCGTCTGCCCAAGTTTCCTTCACCTTTTCGAGCCTTGTCTTGATCCCTTGCAGTAGGGTTCTGTTGGTCACTTCAGCTTCGCCGTTCGTTTGAGGATGGGCTACTGATGTGAAGTTGTGGGAGATTTTTAGATCTTCACAGAATTCGGCGAATCTTGCTCCCGCGAACTGCCGCCTGTTATCAGTGATTAGGGTTCTTGGCAGACCGAACCTGCAAACGATTGACTTCCAGACGAAATCTTGCACTTTAGCTTCTGTGATTTTCGCTAGTGGTTCGGCTTCGACCCACTTGGTGAAGTAGTCAATCGCTACCAGGAAGAACTTCCTCTGCCCCGATGCCACGGGAAAGGGTCCAAGGATGTCCATCCCCCATTGCGCAAAAGGCCATGGGGCACTCAAGGGTGTAAGCTCGGTGGCGGGCTGTCTCTGGATGTTGGCATATCTCTGACATCGGTCACACTTTCTGACGTATTCAATCGAGTCATGATGCATCATCGGCCAGTAGTATCCTTGGCGGAGCAACTTGTGGGATAAAGATTTAGCCCCAGATGGCTTCCGCAGATTCCTTCATGCACCTCCCACAAGGCGTAGTCAGCTTCCGAAGGCCGGAGACATTTTAAAAGGGGCAAAGAGTATGATCTCTTGTACAACTTGCCCTCATAAAGGATGTATCGGGAGGCTTGATTTCTGAGCTTCCGAGCTTCTTTTGCATCCTGAGGGAGAACCCCGTCTCTGAGATATGTTATCAGTGGGTCGATCCAGCTGGGCTCGTGGTCAATTTCCATCACGGGCCACGATTCTTCCATACTCGGGCACTTGAGAACTTCAAAGAGAACACCCTTGGGTAATTCGGCCGGAGCCAGCGTTGCCAGCTTGGAAAGAAGGTCGGCCCTGGTATTTTCCATCCTCGGAATCTGCCTGATGTTGAAGCTACTGAAGGCGGGGACGAGCTCCTTTACCTTTTCAAGATATTTAGCCATGCTGTCCTCCCGTGCTTCGTAGTTTCCGTTGACTTGTCCCACTACTAGTTGGGAGTCGCTGTGGACCTGGAGCCGATCTACTCCCAGTCTTTGGCGATCTTCAGTCCTGCGATCAGAGCTTCATATTCTGCTCTATTGTTTGTTGCGGGGAACTCGAAGCGCAGAGCGTACTCCGCGATGATTCCCTCTGGACTGATCAAGATCAGGCCCGCGCCGCGCCTGACATGTTGGAAGACCCGTCCACGTAGAGGGCCCAAAAGCAACCAGCGGGATCTGCTTCTTCTTTGGGGGAGTTCGGTCGGGACTCCAGGCCGTCAATTTCACCTTGTTCAGGTTCGGCCTCCTCTGGGATAGTACACTCCACTATGAAATCTGCAATATCTGGGCCTTCACTGTGGCCTGAGTCGATAGTTGATGTCGAATTCTGTGAGCTCGATCGCCCATTTTGCCATCCTACCGGAGGCATCCGCCGGTGTAGAATCGCTTGATCGGTTGGTCGGTGAGCAGCGTTACGGTGTGCCCTTGAAAGTAGGGTCGGAGCCTCCGGGCTGCAATCAACAGGGCGTAAGTCAGTTTTTCTAATTTAGTATACCTGGTCTCGGGTCTCTCAACGCGCGACTGACGTAGTAGATCGGCCGCTGGACTTTTGCTTCTTCCTTGACAAGGACTGCCGCGAGAGCCATGGGAGAGACCGCCAGGTATAAAAACAGTTCCTCTTCAGGCTCTGGCTTCGCCAACAGCGGAGGTGAGCCGAGGTAGCTCCTTAGTTCTTCGAACGTCTGTTGGCACTCAGGGGTCCAACAGAAGTTCTTCGGCCGCTTGAGGGTTTGGAAGAAGGGTAAGCACCGTTCGGCCGACCTTGCGACGAAGCGATTCAGGGCTGCTACCCTCCCTGTAAGGCGCTGAACCTCTTTTATCGACTTCGGGGCGGCCATCTCCTGGATGGCGCGAATTTTCTCTGGGTTGGCTTCGATTCCGCGTCCCGATACCATAAAGTCCAGGAACTTCCCCGAGGTCACTTCGAAAGCACATTTGGTCGGGTTCAGCTTCATCTTATATTTTCGGAGGGCGCCAAAGGCCTCCTCGAGGTCGGCGACGTGGTTCATGGAAGATTTGCTTTTCACGAGCATGTCGTCCACGTAGACCTCCATATTGCGGCCGATCTGTTCCTTGAAGATTTTGTTCACCAGCCGTTGGTAGGTTGCGCCTGCATTTTTGAGGCCGAAAGGCATGACCCTGTAACAGTAAAGGCCACGGTTAGTAATGAAACAGTCTTTTCTTCGTCTTCCGGCGCCATCCTGATTTGATTATAGCGGAGAATGCATCCATAAAGGTGAGGAGCTCATGGCCCGAGGTCGCGTCCACCAGTTGATCAATTCTGGGCAGAGGGTAGCTGTCCTTTGGGCAGGCTTTATTCAGCTTTTTGAAGTCTATGCACATCCTCCACTTGCCGTTTGCCTTTTTGACTAGAACAACGTTAGAAATCCAGTCAGGAAAATTGACTTCCCTAATGAATCCGGCTTTCAGGAGTTTGTCCACTTCCTCGGCTATCGCTTTCTGCCTCTCTGGTGCATGACCTCGGATTTTCTCTTTCGTCGGTCGATGCTTGGGATCGACGGCCAGGCGGTGCTCCATGACCTCCGTGTCAATCCCCGGCATGTCTGCTGGAACCCAAGCGAAAACGTCCGCATTCTTTCGCAGAAAATCGATGAGATGCGTCCGAATCTCTTCCCCTAGGTTGGAGTCGATCTTCACCACATGCCCGCATTCCCGTCGTTCAAAGGGATCGAAACCAGATCTTCGATTGGGCTGCCCCTCTCCTCAATGAGGTCGTCGCGGGCATCCAGCCCATCAACTGGACAGGGGTCGGATTGGTCGCTTCTTTGCAAGGCTATGTTGTAGCAGTGTCTGGCCAGGGCTTGGTCTCCTTTGACCTCTCCGATCTCCTGGTTGGTAGGGAATTTCAACTTCAAATGGTAGGTTGACACGACGGCTCGGAGAGCATTGAGGCCAGGTCGCCGAGGATCGCATTGTAGGCCGACGGCGCCTTCACCACCAAGAAATTCACCAGAGCCCTGGATTGTCTTGGATATCGACCCGCAGCTACAGTCAAAGTTATCACTTCCTCCACCGGGACAGCGTCGCCGGTAAACCCTACTAGAGGGGAGCTAATCGGCCTCAAATGGCCGTCAAGGATGGACATTCTTGAGAAGACGTCGTAGAACAAAATATCGGCCGAACTTTCATTGTCAACAAGAATGCGGCGGACGTCGTAATTAGCTATATTCAAGGAAACTACAACCGCGTCGTTATGAGGAAACTGAACTCCCTGAGCATCTTCTTCGGTGAAAGTTATGGATTCCTCGATCTTTTGCCGCTTAGGAAGTCCGGCCAATACGCCGGTCGCTCCCCGTCGGGATTCTTCCGAGATGGTGTTGGCAAAATCCGTCGGAGGCCGATTGTCCGACCGCTCCATGCCGACGGCCGTTGTCGGAGGATGTGGGGTATGAAAAACTGGAGGTGAGGCCGGAGCCTGAGATCTGGCCGCGGAGGCCGTGGGTCACCGTGTGGATGCCTCGCGAGAAGGCATCGGGCGAGGATCTAGTGGGGGAAGGAGGAGAAGACACCGGAAAAGATGATCGGAGGCGGTCCCGTTGAGCGCTCCTTTAAAAACAAGGGTACTGCGAAGACACAACCCTTCCTCTAGCGCCAATCCTGTTGGTGCAAAAATCCGCCTGCGTCGGAGAAGCTGGAGTCGAGGGAGTCGCGGTCGCCGTCGGGACCTGCAAAAGAAGTCTAAACCGGAGGTGGGGTTGCTCCGGTAAGACCCTTCGACGCTCAAGTCAGTTCTCTGCCTCAACAAGAATGGAGTGCTCGAACGAAATTTTAGCAGAGTTTTGGGATAGAAAATAGAGCTTAGAGAATAACGTATCTGGGGTCCCCCTTTTATAGACGGGGGGAGCAAAGGATTGATAGCGACTGTTTATGATCGCCTCGTCGTGGGCCGTACGGAGCCAGGCGGAATTTATCATGAAGAGTAATGGGGTGGAGTCGTGGCTGTCACCATGGCTCGCCACGTGGAATCAGTTGCGGGGAGTGGAGCGGCGTCCGTTGTCGCGACTCGCCAGGGAGTGGTGGAACTGCACAGGATCCGTTGCAGGAAGTGGAGCAGAATCGTGGCCGTTACTGCGGCCTGGCAGGGAGTGATGGAGCCGCGTAGGATCCGCCGCGGGGAGTGGAGCAGAGTTGTGGCCGTTACTGCGGCCTGCCAGGGGGTCCAGACTTGTCGGCCGAAGTTCGGTTGGAGTTTGATTTCCGCAGAAGCCGGATGGGGATCATTTGTCGAGGAATCTCGACCGAGACCTTTAGCAGGAGTTCAGGGTGGAAGTCCGGCTCCCGTGGGAGCCCGGAAAAAGCCTACCTATAGCTGGAGTCGGAGGCGAAGTCTGGCTCCCGTAGGAGCTCGGACGAAGTCTTCCTGCCGCTGAAGTCGGAGACGGAGTCCGGCTCCCGTAGGAGTCCGGACGAAGCCTTCCTGTAGTTGGAGTCGGAGGCGAAGTCCGGCTCCCGTAGGAGTTCGGACGAAGCCTTCCTGTAGTTGGAGTCGGAGGCGAAGTCCGGCTCCCGTAGGAGTCCGGACGAAGTCTTCCTGCCGCTGAAGTCGGAGGAGTCCGGCTCCCGTAGGAGTCCGGACGAAGCCTTCCTGTAGTTGGAGTCGGAGGCGAAGTCCGACTCCCGTAGGAGTCCGGACGAAGTCTTCCTGCCGCTGAAGTCGGGGACGGAGTCCGGCTCCCGTAGGAGTCCGGACGAAGCCTTCCTGTAGTTGGAGTCGGAGACGGAGTCCAGCTCCCGTAGGAGTCCCGACGAAGCATTCCTGTAGTTGGAGTCGGAGGCGAAGTCCGGCTCCCGTAGGAGTCCGGACGAAGCCTTCCTGTAGTTGGAGTCGGAGGCGAAGTCCGGCTCCCATAGGAGTCCGGACAAGCCTTCCTGTAGCTGGAGTCGGAGGCGAAGTCCGGCTCCCATAGGAGTCCGGACGAAGCCTTCCTGTAGTTGGAGTCGGAGGTGAAGTCCGGCTCCCGTAGGAGTCGGACGAAGTCTTCCTGCCGCTGGAGTCGGGGAGGGAGTCCGGCTCCCGTAGGAGTCCGGACGAAGCCTTCTTGTAGCTGGAGTAGGAGGCGAAGTCCGGCTCCCGTAGGAGTCCGGACGAAGCCTTCCTGTAGTTGGAGTCGGAGGCGAAGTCCGACTCCTGTAGGAGTCCGGACGAAGTCTTCCTGCCGCTGAAGTCGGGACGGAGTCCGGCTCCCTTAGGAGTCCGGACGAAGCCTTCCTGTAGTTGGAGTCGGAGGCGAAGTCCGGCTCCCGTAGGAGTCCGGACGAAGCCTTCCTGCCGCTGGAGTCGGAGGCGAAGTCCGGCTCCCGTAGGAGTCCGGACGAAGTCTTCCTGCCGCTGAAGTCGGGGACGGAGTCCGGCTCCCGTAGGAGTCCGGACGAAGCCTTCCTGTAGTTGGAGTCGGAGGCGAAGTCCGGCTCCCGTAGGAGTCCGGACGAAGTCTTCCTGTCGCTGAAGTCGGGGACGGAGTCAGGCTCCCGTAGGAGTCCGGACGAAGCCTTCCTGTAGCTGGAGTCAGAGGCGAAGTCCGGCTCCGTAGGAGTCCGGACGAAGCCTTCCTGTAGTTGGAGTCGGAGGCGAAGTCCGGCTTCCGTAGGAGTCCGGACGAAGTCTTCCTGCCGCTGAAGTCGGGGACGGAGTCCGGCTCCCGTAGGAGTCCGGACGAAGCCTTCCTGTAGTTGGAGTCGGAGGCGAAGTCCGGCTCCCGTAGGAGTCCGGACGAAGCCTTCCTGTAGTTGGAGTCGGAGGCGAAGTCCGGTTCCCGTAGGAGTCCGGACGAAGTCTTCCTGCCGCTGAAGTCGGGGACGGAGTCCGGCTCCCGTAGGAGTCAGGACGAAGCCTTCCTGTAGTTGGAGTCAGAGGCGAAGTCCGGCTCCCGTAGGAGTTCGAACGAAGCCTTCCTGTAGTTGGTAGAATCCCCGAGGGTTACTCCTGACACAAACTTCGGCTGGGGGGGGGTTTTACACCCAACTAGGTGATTCACCAATTAATACCTGATTGAAAGTGTAGACGTTAGAAGAAATTTCTATTTGGGTTTATAGATGATCGAACATCTTTTCTGGTCACTATTCGCAAGAATCACATCTACAAGCCATGTTAAAACCTTTTTATTCAGTTTTGATCCAGAGTAAGTCTCCTAGATAGCAATTTCCCATGAAGAGATACTTTGGGAGGAATTTTTTACTTGTAGTCCATAACTCAAGATACCTGTTAATAGTCTTCAGCTCTTCCACAAATAAGCAGAATTAAAAGAGAACCATTAGAAATCCAAACAGTAATAACCATTTTCATCATTTAGACAAAGCCTTTCTGAGATATTAGCTCCATCTTACCAAGGGTCAATCTGCCATGGAAACATATGAAAAATTCAATGTTCCATCCAGCAATGGGAAGTCTATAACCAAAGCCTGAGGATTTATGTCTAGAAACTTCTGCAATAGGACTCTCATGAAGCCAGATATCAAACTAGAAGTTTATGTGATCATTATCAATTGACTGGAAAATGCTACTTCTAGGTTTGTTCTTCACATCTAGCATCCTCTGCCAGAAACTAGAGTACAGAAGTAGAAGATGTCACTCTAAGACTTAAATTTATCATTTTAGATTTTTTTATAATAAGTTACAAGGACCTCCAATGATGATATCCCCTAAAAAAAGATGCAAGGATCCTAATGTATTGTAGGTGCCACAGACTCGCTAGGATAAAACTGATGAAATCTCAGGACTATGTATTCCAGGAACCATTACTTCAATTTTCTTTCCATTTTGTACGTTCAATGGTGGGCACTTGTTTGCAAATTTTGTTCAACTTACTTGAATTATCTTTTAGATATTGCACTCTATGGTTCTGTTGAAGACCAAATTGGCTGGGAGTATTCTTGGTCCATGGTCTCCGTGACTTTCTTACCCTTGGCTCTTTCCTGACATGTTCCTGGAATGCTTCTGCAGGCTGAGTCCACTAGTGCCAACAATGAGTCTGTTCTTAAGGTTGCTCTTGATCATGGCAAGGCATCTGGCATAACAAAGTCACATGATCGTGTAGTAGTGTGCCAGAAAGTGGGAGATGCATCGGTGGTGAAGATCATAGAACTTGAAGATTAGGTTTTTGTTTTTTGATTGTTTCTTCCTAAATATACACCTTGAGGTGCAAAAAACTGGTGCTTTAGATTCCAGCAACAGCCTGGCGATATATATCTATTATGCATCTATACTCAGGTGATTCTTACTCTTTGGATGAAATTTTTTGCTGGATGTGGGCTATAATATGTAGTGTAATTGCTTGTATGTTATGCAACTGATAGCAGTGTACCCCCAAGGAGAGTGCAAAAAGTTGACTTTCCGCACATTTTATATTGCATTCACCGCTTGGCCAGATGGGATTTTTGGACCTGGGCATCAATTCCCTTCTGAATGGCAGTTCCACAGGTAATTTGATGGCGCCTTCTTCCTGTAGAAACTTGAGAGTGCATTTGGTTACACTTTTTGATTTTTGATTTTTAAAAAATATTTTTTATTTTTTTGATTTTTGTTATTAAGTAAAAATAAAAAAATAAAAAAAATGTTTGGTAATTATGTTGCTATAAAGCAAAAAGTAATATTTGGGGACGGCATGTAAAGAGCTCGACGAGAGAGAGATTCGGAGAAGGAGGTGGGGAGGTGAAGAGTTCGACGAGAGAGGAATTCGGGTTCTTTATTTTTTGATTTGGCATTTTAGATGTAGGGAAGCAAAAAAAAAAAATAAAGTAAATTTTGAAAAATAAATTTTTTTTTTATATATAAAGTAATTATTTTGATTATTTTGATTTTGATTTTTTACTTTTTATGATGTTATCAAACATTATTTTTTAATTTTTATTTTTTAAAGATTAAAAAGTAAAATAAATATTTTTTTAGTGGCTAACCAAATGCACCCTTGATTATCGATCTATAGGATAAATGCTTCCTGTGGATTAAAAGAAAGTATATAAATAACCATTGCAAATAATTTGCAATGGTAACTGAGAAAACTTTCAGCAGCCTTGTGAATTATCATCAGCCATACTAATGCTTCAGCGAATTTGCATTGGGCTGAGATTTCCGTAGTCTCCTATATAGAAGTATGAATGGGTCAGATTGGGTTGGTTTGGAATAAATTTGAAACTCAATGGATCTAAATTAGTTTTTTAAAATTGAAATTGAGCTGACCATTTACCAAAAAAATGCTCGAAAGTGAAATTCAGTTGGTTCGGTTTATTAGGTTGATGTTTGCTAGGTTGGGCTACATGAGCTGGGTTAAGTTTAAACATAAAATTCAGTATCGAAATTGGGTTGATGTTCGAAGGACCATGCTATATGGGCTAGGTTAAGTCTTAATTATATATAGGTTAGGTTGGGTTAGGATGGTTTGAACCGGTAATTTGAAAACTCAAACAGAAACTGAAGCAAATTTTTTTTTGGTTCAAGCTCTTCTCAAACTGACACCAGGTAAACTGAAATGAAAAGACCATTTTGAATCAGATTTGTAGCTTGGCTAGGTTTTTGGCACACCCCTATCCACATCATATGCTGTTCATAGCATGACAAGGAGAGCCTAAGAGAATTGGGCATGGAGGTCTGTTTTTTTGCTTCCAGCGGCCCTAGAGTAGCTCGTTCTTGTATGTACGCCATTTTTATAACAATTTTTCTAATTATATACGATAAGAACCCAAGGAATATTAAGTAAAATAAAACTGAAAAATAAAGAAAATGTACAGCAGAAGGGATATTTGATCAGTTTAGGAGGTTCGGGATATTTGAAAGCTATTAAATTGATCACTTTGTCGTGATGCTTCTAGGGTGGCACATATTTATAAATTCATGATATCTTGTCTCCAGGATGAGAAAAAGCAAAATAGGATATATAAGCTAGCCAATCCCTAACGGAGAATTCTTCAAGCTAAACTTTTACTTAAATCAAAACTAGGATATTAATGATTTGTTGGGCATTGCTTTATTTCTTGCTTTCTATTTTTACAAACAAAATTATAGAAATCAAGACAAAAAATTTGTTGGGTATTATTACTTTATTTTATAATCTAGAAAAAGCTACTTTCATTATTTTTGAAAAAAATAGAAAGCAAGGAGGGTACTTACACAATGTCTTAGCTAATAATTTATACACATATATTAAAGGAGAAGTCATTACTCTCCCAAAGCAATAAGTATCACATATCCATATTGCCATATGTCATCAATGTGACATGCCATATGTCAAGCATTGAATGGCACACGTAGCCCACTTTGCAGTTGAACCTCCGTTGCAATTAAGAAATGGTAAAAAAAGAAAAGAAATGATAAAAAAAATATGCAGCAAGCTTATATTTACCATTAAAGAAAAAAGAGAAAAAAAGAATGTGATCTGAATCCACATGCTGGTAGAGACCTTCATTTAAGATAAGGTGAGACAGGATCTAGACATTCATTGTAGGATGGAACCGCTTTGAATAGAGAGATCTACGGATGGTTCCTCTTGACTGATGGTTAGGAGGAACGATGTTTTGGAACTGTTGGATAATGGATTAGATAGGGGTCAGGTCTGCTGGATGGCTTTATTGCAATCCATGGAGGGGACTATTCAATCAGAGCAGGAGATATAATTCGATGGTGGACAGCCGGTAAGGGAGAGGGGATTATGAACATCCCTATCTAGGTAGTGGGCAACAGGCATATGAAAGACAAGGACTTTTGGTGAGTTCTTTTGTTGTACCTAAAGTTTTGTTTGCCTACATTTTTTCTTTTATTTTCAACTCATTAGACTGTATGGGGTGGTTGTTGTAGGTGTGCTGTAGCCATCTATTCCCCCTAGTCATCATTTGAGAAAAAGAGGATTCTGGTCCAACTCGAGATGAGATTTCTCTATGTTTTGCCATCAGAGCTATGGAGGTTTGCTGCATCATTTGGTAGCCTTCCTCCTCCCATGCTGCACCATATGAGAGATATCAACATGGATATGTGGCCACTGTTAATTGCCATTTGGGAAGGTTGCTACATGTATCAGCATTCCATTCTCGAAAATCATTGTGGACTGTGTTTTTTAGTAGCTCTCCATGACGGTGTGAAGGAAAGGAAAAAAAAGAGATGAGGGATCAAGATGGTTGTTGCTGAACTTTAGTAACTCTTGGTCCCTTATTCTTAATTTTGGGTTCTGGGTTGGGTCTCGATCAAAGTGGTTGGATTATGATCAAACATCGGTTCTGGGTTTTGGGGTTTTGGGTTTAAATAGAATGGTCCGAGTTTTGTTAATTGGCTTAATGGATTCAGGTCTGTGGATCGGATTGTCGGATATTGATGGGTTTTAGGTTAGGAGCTTTTGGGTTCTTTTTTGGTTTGGATTAGCTTGATGGCTGGGTTTCCAACTGGGAAGGACCATGGATGGTGAGGGTTTGAATTAGGAGGTTTGGGGTGCTAGTGGAGAGGGTGAGAGTTGGCACCGATGCTTTGGGTTAGGATTAGGGTTTGATCTAGCTCAATCCATGATCGCTAGGGTTTGGGTTAGCCCTAGGGATCAGCATTTGGGTTAGCCCTAGGATTCAGATTAGGGTTGGGGTTGGCATCAGTGGTTGGGTTTGAGTTATGGCTCAGATTAGGGTTTAGAAGACGGAGATGGATGACGGAGGTGTAGGGTTAGGGTTATAGTTAGTGTTAGGGCTTCGGCTAGGGTTTCTGATTGGGAAGAACCATGGAAGCTAAGGATTTAGATTAGGGGGATCGGGATGGTGGTTGGAAGGGTGAGTGTTGATGCTAGGGTTTAGATTTGGGTCAAGATTAAGATTTGGTGCATGGAGGTTTAGGATTAATATTAGGGTTGGGGTTAGGGTTTCGAGGATGGAGGTCGAGTGGAGGAGAGTTAGGGTTAGGGCTTGGATCGGTAGGATGGTGGGGAAGGTTAGGGTTATCACCAGGGTTAGGGTTAGGGTTAGGGTTTCATCCATGGATGGCTATGATTTTAGGTTAAGAGAGCTAGGTTTTAGGGTTTGGTCCATGGAGGTGGGGATGGCATTGGGTTGCAAAGAGTTTCGATTAGGATTAGGGTCAATAGGGCCATGGCGAGGGAGAGACTAGGAGGAACTAAGGAGAGAGATAATAAAGGAAAAAAAAAAAGAGGAGATCAAGTCATAACTGAAAGAATAATATCCTATAAGCCAATCATAATTTATATTATGATGACTCATGTATATGACATTTTATGAATAAATAAAAAGTATTTTGTTTCATCATGTGCTATACCTTATAATTATTAAGATTATGATGAACCCCATAGATTAGGATAATAATTTTAGAACTTTGATGAGATCATGCTAGTGATACTTAAAATCTTAAATTTCTGATCTAAAATATTCTCAGTGATTAGTACATTGAGTCGGGAATCAATATTTTCTGAAAGACTGGCACATCCTATGTATGCTCAATGGAAAGGATAATTGATCTTACAATCATTTATGTGGAGACACTAATATAAAGATGTGGATGCTCATTAAAGAATGAGTTCACTAAATTGATCCACTAAGAAAACATCTTATAGAGTCTTACATGTCAAAAAATGGTTCTCTAAGTGAAATTAGTACAATTGATTCTTAGACCTAAGATCATCATGGAATCTTATGCACATGAATCCATATTTTGGTTCATACTCATTTATGATTGAGTCATGTACGGAGTGTTCTGAATATGGTGGATTGTGTAAGAAGGTTATAAGTAGGTCAATAAAAAATCGATCACTTTTAGTAAGAAAAGATTGCATCCTACATACTCTAATTGTATGATGTTCAAGGAGTCTTTGATCAAATAATAATAAAAATTAGAAAAAAAAATTAATATTTCATTAATCGAATCATCATTATAAGATTGAGAGAGATATGAATATGAAATTGAGTTTGACATGAATCCATACTCATAGTCATATTCGAGATGCAGTATGATCAAAGGATCGAATTGTACAGTAACTTGCTACTGAAGGGTATATTTGATATTTCTATCAAATTCTATATTTTTAGGATAGATGTGATACATTTCTAGATATCAATCTTGTCTTGTAGGTTCTCATGAATTAAAGAGTTTAATGTTGGGAATAGTATCCCAAAGCCAATCGTCAGTCTGTTGACGGTTGTGCTCTTTCTTGTATTAGTATATGAATTATAAATAAATAAAAATATTTTAGTATTTTTTCATCAAAATTATTTCATCTTCTAATGAACTCCTGTGTTGTGGTGAAGTTCTTAGGACTATTTAGACTCGACAAAGGAGGATTTGTCGTTTAGTCCTTAAACCTGTTCGCGACCAAATGATACGTTGTTACCAAGGACAACAACGTTTATCAAGCATAGGTCATTGTGTGCCATATGGGTTGGTTATCCTCTTAACCAAGGAGTGTGGAGACACTGGTATGGCATACAGGTGAGATGTAAGGGTACATCTGCACTGAACGTGATCGACTCCGGAGCATTTTCTGCTGTTAAGATTTGCTCCGATGGGATAGGGTATAACTGTCCCTCTGACCAGAGACCGCCACGGTAACTTGTAAGTAACTCACTGCACTTAGGCACTGGACTACCTGAATTTCTAATTCAATGACGGAAGGCTGCTGGATGTAGTCAAGTACTTGACTTGTCGGTGCGTGTGTCAAGATGGGATTGACCACTTCAGTTTAGGAGCTGTGTACAGTCGTGTTTCAATTTAGCAAAATTTGACTAGGATAGTCCTAGTGAGGAGTCACAGGACTGTTTGAGTTGAGCATGATTCGGATGATCTGATCAGGGTTGACAGTTTAATCTTGAGTCGTCCTATACACAGGGGTCAAAAGAAATGAATTATACAGTAACCATATTCACATAGTTCTAAGTGTTGCGATTGTGACTATTCGACCTATCCGAACATCGGGTACCATTGCTAGATGGTCACTTCGATTAGTACAGGAATTGGTTCCTGTGCTACCGGTTTAGGTTCGAACCTGTGGGGTCACACACATTAGAGGTTCCTATCTGATCTGATAGCTGGTGAAGAGTTCCATTGGACTGGGACTCTTCGATCAAGAGTCCTAATGCTTAGAGACTCTGTGATTGAGAATCAGGATTCTCTGATCACGAGCTTCACACATTTTGGGTACCGGGGTCAAGAGTCCCACTGGTTTGGGACTCTTCGATCAAAGTTTCATATCGATGGACTTTGATGCCCGATTGTCCATCGGATTTGGACTCAGTATTTATGAGAGATTTAATTAGTGATTTGATTGCTAATTAACTCAATTTAATTTAGTAATTATTTTTGGATCAAGTCCAATTGAATTGGATTCAGTTGGGTTTGATCCGATTAGGTTAAGAGTTGACCTAATCGCCGAGGTGATTTGGTCCCTGATTCGATCAGAAGTTGGGCTTAGTCAATTTCTGATTTGATTAGAATTTTATTGAGCCAAATTAAGCCTAATTGTGTTGGGTTTAATTTAGTCTAATTATGCCTAACCTATTTTAATAAGGTTGGTTCAATTAGATTTGAAACTACCTTGACTCATCTCCCTGCGCCACCTCACCTCACCTGCACCTATTTGAATTCACGAGAAACAAGTTCTCGTGAATTTTCTTCCACGCAGAAGCCTTCCCACACCCCACATGTGTGCGCCATATGAGTGGATAAAGATGGTTGGTTGGCCATTCAAATTCAAATGAAGTTTGAATTTGAATGGACAACTAATCCCATGCACCACCTTATCCATTTGTGGCCACTTCTCCACACGAGATTTCATTTGAATTTGAATGGACAACTAATCCCATGCACCACCTTATCCATTTGTGCGCCACTTCCTCCACACGAGAAAAGGTTTCTCGTGTAAACTCTCCACGCACAAAGAAGCCCACGCCCCTCCCTTCTCACTCCAAGAGTGGATAAAGATTGGTTGGTTGGCATTTGAATTCAAATTCAATTTGAATTCAAGTGAGCAACCACCTATCTTTATCCTCTCACGCAGTGAAAACGCTGAAAAGACACGTCTTGCACTGTTTTTAAAAAGAAGAGAAGATAGGGTGTGTGAAATCTGATCCTAGAGAGTTAGGGTGGTGTGAGAAGAGACTTCTGCATGAGAGAAAAAAAAAAGAAAGAGTGGGCGTAAGTTTCTTCTGTGAGTACCTTAGGGTTTCAGCTTAGGGTTCAAAAAGTGAGAAGGTGAGCTACGAGTGTCGTGAGCCCACCAAACTTCAGGAAGAGCTTCATCAACCTCTCTACTATCTCTGCTAATGATCTAGAGCATCTGAAGAATCGACAGACACCGATCGAAGGAGTTCGATCAGCATCGGCCATCGAAAGAGTTTTGCAACGAACTAACATTCGTGAGGAGTCGATCAGATCGAGAGCTTCGTGTGGATGATCCGTGGAGACCAGACATATGTGTGGCTGCATTACGATGATCAAACTTTCCCGACGGTGATCAGACTGTAGCGATCGACTACCTGCATGAAGGTAATGTGTTCTGAACACATAACAGTAAAATATTTACTATAGAATTCAAAATTTTAAATTTAAATGTATGCTATATATATCATATTTAGATCCTTGTGTAGGATTAATACATGTTAATTAATTAGATTAATTAATAATTTTTGCTGTAAAATTATAATTTTGAAAAAATTTTAAAATTATTGTTTTATCCCTGTACTGAAATTTCCTACATTTAATTCATGAATCAATTAAAAAGAGTTTTAATTGATCAACTTGGGCTAACATGTATTTGATCGAAAATGATTAGAAGGGTTCTAATCAAATCAGGTCAACTTATACCTAGACCTACTGCTAGCTAGATATGAAACCCAATGGATCACACATAAAGAAAATTGATCAAGGATTTAATTGGATTAAATCATGTTTGCAAGATGAACATGCTAGTATGTATTGCAAACCCTAGCTCCTGATTCGAATTAGATTCAATTTTGATTCTTATTCGGGTTGATCTAATTAATTTAGTCTTTTTGATTAGATCATGTCTTGATTGGGTTAGCTAAGAGTTGGCACCTAATTGGCTTCTTCAGATTTTATTTTGAGCCCAATTGGATTAGGTTAATCTATCTCTCTTGGCACCATAACCAGATAAGGATTTAAGAA
Organism: Elaeis guineensis; assembly: GCF_000442705.2. NCBI lineage: Eukaryota > Viridiplantae > Streptophyta > Magnoliopsida > Arecales > Arecaceae > Elaeis > Elaeis guineensis. The sequence continues at coordinate 2,415,225 of NW_027332425.1, forward strand.
TCCAAGTGGTTATGGTATCTTAAATCCTCTCGTGCCCACCCTTTCTTTCTTTGGATCCATGCCCCTTCTAAAGATTGATGTATGAAAGAATAGTGCCCTACAAGCTAATCGCATAGATGATGCGATGGATTATTCTACATAATCTTCTTATTTATTTGTATGACATTTGTTATTTTATATATATGAGGCATTGTGTTTCATCATTTGTTGTATCTTATTTTATTTATGATTATAACGAACCCCATAGATTGGGATAATAATTTTAAGACCATGATGAGATCATACCAGTGAGATCTAAAATCTTAACAGTCCCAGTCTAAAATATTTTTAGTCGTTAGATCATCGAGTCAGAGATCAATAATGTTGGTAAGACTGATATATTCTATGTATGCTCGACGAAGAGGATGATTGATCTCATAATTACTTATGTGGTGATGCTAATACAAGGACGTAGATGCTCATTGGAGAATGAGTTACTGAACTAATCTATAGAGAGAATATCTTATCGAACCATACAGCATGTCAAAAGATGGTTCTCCAGTGAGAGTGGTATAAGTGATCTTTAGACCTGAGATCACCAGGTACCTCATGTATATGGATCTCTACTTTGGTTTATTTCCTAACATGTCATTCTGAGACATGTGTAGGATGTTCTAGATTTGGTGAAGTATGCATGGAGGTTGTGAGTGGTCAATAAGAAATCGATCACTCCTCGTAAGAGGAGAGAACATCCTATGTGGTCTCATAGGATGATGACTCAGAGAGTCTCTGGTCAGAGTAGAGATGAATAATAGAAAATATTTTTATTGATTCATCAATCGAGTCATTATCATTGGATCGAGATACATATGGATAGATATTTGGACTTGACATGATTTTTTGCTCATGGCCTGTCTGGGATATTGTGTGATCAAAGAATTGAATTACATGGTAACTCATCATGGAAGGATAATTTTGATATTTTTATTAAATTTTATATCTTTTAGATAGTTATAACACATTGCTAGATGTAAATCTTGACTTGTGAAATTGCAAGAATTAAAAGAGTTTAATTTAAAAATTGATTAGAAGGTATTCTGATTAATTGATGCATTTGGGCTGACCTAATCTGATTTGATTGGTTTAGATCATGAGTCAGAGTTTATTGCTGGCTAGATATGAATTCAATGAGTCACACATATTAAAAATTTGATCTTGATCCAATCTATTTGGATTTATTGTAAATCCTATGGGTTTATTAAATTGCTAGTGCATGGATTAACCTAAGTTTCTAATTAGATTTGGTATAAAGGTGTTTGTGCTAACCCTAAGCTTGATGCCTTGACTTGATAGGATTATGTTCAAATATTAGGTTTCCTAAATTGGTTAACCTATCCATTTGAAATAGTTTCATCTGGTAACATCCTTCACCATGCCATGTTCTCACACCAAATTAAATGGAGAATCCTATATTAATGTGCGTCTAGAAGGGAGAGTCCTTCTGGAGCACTCCTCTTAAATTCCCTGCTTTTCCCATGCCATTTATTTTCTGTATGTGTCATTAGATGATGCCTTAGGAAGAGTGCGTAGAAGTGGAGAAGTCTTTCTTCTTAAAGGAACTTGCACACCATTTTATTTGGACACCCCATTTATTTTTGGCGTTAAAGAATGAGAGTCCTTGTTTAAAACTCTTAACTTCTTTTCTTATTTCCCACGCCACTTAATCCCATGCATTTTCTATTGATGCCTTGGTTTGTATGTGCAGAAAAGAGAGTCTTTCTACCTGTGAAACACTTCTTATTCCATGCCAAATTAATTTCTCCATGTGAGAATTTTTATCACCAAGAGTTGGCATCCTTTGGGTGGATAAGGCATCTCTTCATACCTTATAAAAGGGGGGCATTGCCATTGGATGGGTGTGCCATTTTTTGCTAGGATTTTGGGTGTTGGTTTGTGAGGATAAAGACAAAAAATTTTGAGAAAAAGATAGCAAAAAGTCTAAAAGAAAAGACAAGGGAAAAAAAAAGAAAACATGGAAAGAAAGTCATGAGGGAACAGGAAGGCAATTATTGTTTGTTCGAGGGTTCAGATTTTCAAATGTTGGATATCTAAATCTGATTTGTGAGGTGAGATCTTTTGAGAAAAGATCCTTAGAGTGGCTCTGGTGGAGGATAGAAAGCAATCAGGTGGTGGTGCATCTGATCCTTGAGAAGGAGTCAAGCAGTGTATTTGTAAAGATGGCTGCAGCACTATATCGAATTAGGAAGGATCCTGATCTGTCTCGTGTGGATCACCGTTGAGGACTTCTACTTTGGAGTCTTATGGAGATCATTATTATTAGATCCTCATCTTCAAGAAGATATAACTTCTGTCTCATTGCATGCTTGTTTGATTGTAATCATCAGGATAGTCCTAGGGTTTGTGTTTCAGTATGCATGTTTTAATTGTTAAAACTTATTTTCAATTATTAAATGTATGTGAAAATTTTGAAAATCATATTCTGTTGCATGATCAGAATCCAATAGTGGTATCAGAGCCATCCTTGATTGATTCAATTAAACATCATTTTATTATTGTGATATTGATTAGATCAGATTCATGATATGTCAAAATCAAATTTTTTGAAAATATTTAATTATTATTTTTTTGCACCTTTGGAGAAGTATAAATGTTATATTGTCTAAGATCAAACCCTGACATCAAATTTGATGGGCTTAAGACTTGTGTGACAACTTTAAAAAAGATCCTATGATCTGAATTTTTTTCATGAAATTATAAGTCTTGTGCATGCGATGCATAGAATCTTGGAATGATATATGTGATGTACATTGCCAAGACATAAAAGGTTGCATATGATGCACTCACCCTAGATCTACGGCCGGTTACCACACACTGGGTGTTGTTCATGTTGGGGTCTCCCATCATGGTTCTTGTCCTAGGCATATAGATGGCTGAAAAATTTGATCATGGTAAAAAGATGCTTCAAACTCAAACTAGGATTTTGATTGATGAATTTGATGTTGACTACAATTTATTGACCTAATTTGATTAGGATTTATAATTGTAGATCAAATCAGATCTGTAGTTCTAATTAGATTAGAAATTGTATTTAATTAAAGTTGACCTAATTGTCATTAACCTAATTTGATTAGGACTTGAGTATTAGTTGATCTGATCTTAGCAAACCTAATTTGATTAGGTTTTGTGAAAGAATTGATTAACTTAACTCAAGAAGATGACATATGGTTGACTCAAAATTAAAGTTGGGTTAAGAGTTGAATCCGAATCAGAAATCCTAGATCGGTCCTACACCCATGAAGATTAACATCTTAAGTGACATGATCATGAATGATATCACAATTAGAATAGCATGAGTAGTTTATTATCATGTTTTATATAGTTGTTATATATATAGTTGTTATAAAAATGCATGATGAATTATTATGGAGTTGTTACACCCATGTGATGGATGTATATATGAATGTTTCTGTATTGGCTGATTGTATAGATGTATCTACAACAGTTGCAATAAGGGTTGGATGCCCTTGATGCTTTATATTGTCAGCTGTACCTTACTGTTTCATCTTTTGTAATATTTTCAACTGCTGATTGAGACTTTTACATGTTGATTAAGGATACAAAATTTTATTTAAAAATAGATAAAAATTATTTCTTTTTATTTTCAGATAAAGATGGAGCATTCATAGAAGTCTTTATGGAGATGAAGACTGGTCTACTAGGTAATTCGAAAGCAGAGACGTACGTAGATCGACCATGAGATGGTTTAGTTTATGATGCACCTAGGGTTAGACCCTTAATCCATCCAGTGGTTCGGATGGATTACATTAGAAAAGTCTATAACCGTCTATTTTATTATTTACTCTTATATGCTGATAGTTAGAATTAAATATAAATTACATGTAATAAATTTATATATTATAGATGTGTTTGAGACCTAAATCTCTCATTTAAATTATATTAAGTCATAATGGTGAAGTGTTAACAACACTACCCATATCTTCCTTCATGCCAAGCCAGTATTATGTTAAGAACCATAGTAAGTTTGTTGTGCAACCACAAGACTTGCTGTGAGGATTGATGTGATACTATCTTGGTGTATAACGATGCTGATGGTGTTTAGCTCATACTAAGTCAATAGAGTATGTTAAAAATTTTAGTGAGTTTGTTGTGCAACTATAAGGCTTGCTATAAAACTTGACCTGATATTGAGTTAGTGATGCTTACGACATATTTTGGATATGTTGCTTTGTTGTGCAATCATAAGGGTAGCATTATTCAAATATGACTGTATAAAAATGAAGGATAAGATTTAACTAAAATACTATAGTTTATTGTACGACCACAAGACTACAAGTATTTTAGAGGTAAAAATTATGTTGAGAGTTATATGAGATACAATTGGAAAGAGTTCCTACTTATGAACTCCTCAAAAGTTTGTTGTGCAACCATAAGGCTTCTGAAGAGGAATTGGGATCTCAACCCTACTTAAAAATCTGACGACAGAGTTTCTCATTTTTCATACTTGAAGGCTATGAAATTCATCAAATAAGTGGGAGACATGATTAGATAAAAGACCTCATCTAAATCATGCATGTCATCATGAGTAGTCCCTTTTATGTTTCTGTTCTTATATATATATATATCTACATATTACTATCACTGCATGGTATATTGATGCCTTTTAAAGTTGACCAAACCTCGTGGACTGGTTGAGAAACTTGAGAATTATTCTCACTTAGGAGATAGTCTCCTATTCTTCTGATCTTAATTCGATCAGGAATGATGCTATAAAGAAGAAAAAAAATCATATATGAGATATGACAGGGTGACAGTATGATTGTCAAGTGTATCCTGATTAACTTAATTATGCGATTAAGTCAGTTTGGTTCTTATCATGAATGGTGAGTTAAATCAGGATGTGATCCTACAACACTCTCTGATTCTTTCTATTTATGGATAGCATCTTTCAAGAGAAGAAGGTAAAGAATGTCTCCACTATTGGTATCTATTTTCTTTATAGCAATGATAGGTAATGAAAAAAAAATTACAAGAGTTGTCTTACAAATGTGAAGTAGTAGTAGGATGCAAAAGTTGCATCTGCTAATGGTTTGTATATGATATAGACTAATTTATCATTGAGTACTTCAGTTTTAAATTCTTGAATATTGGATACCATCTGAAGGTCCCACTTGTGCGAAATATTGCAGGGACTGTAAAGCTGAAGAGAGGTGACTTCATGATGTTTGGCGTTGGTGGGTAGTCCATCCAAGCTGAAGCTGAAGAAACCTACTTGTATATGTTACCTTCTAGTAAGATTTGAAAACTAGTAGACTATTAGTATATGCCTAAATTTATTAGAAACATTATTTTAATTTCTTTGTTATTGTAACATGTTTTTGAAATTAATGTAAAGGGCAAAAGTTACTTTTCTTCTGGTAAAATGTTATGGCTATAAATTTTATAATAATGGTCTCATGTTCAATCACTTAATGATATTATTCTTTATGTTGATGAAAATAAGAGAAAAAAATGTGAATGTCACATATTTCTGGTATTGCCAACTTGGTCATTTTAGTGAGTCAAAGATAAACAAGTAATATAAAGAAAAGTATTTTGATTTGTATGATTTTGAATCATATGGAACTTATGAATCTTGTCTCATGGGTAAGATGACCAAAATCTCATTTACTAGACATAAGAAAAGGCAAGCGAGTTGTTAGACCTTGTACATATGGATGTTTGAAGGCTAATAACAACTCAAGCCAGAGATGGATACTCCATATGAGATATAGTGTGGTTCATTATATGCTTCACAGATCTTTCAATCTCTTTCTAAGGATATACCCTAAAAATTATTGTATATATTTTGAATAAGGTACCATTAAAATCATTACTAGCACTCCATATAAGATATAGAAAGAAAAGAGGCAGGTTGCCCAGCTTATGTGAAAAAAGTTGATGTACATAAGTTTCATGTTAAATCAGATAAGTATAGTTTTGTAAGTTATCCTATGAAGAGTATGTGATACTACTTCTACCACCTTACTTGATGAAAGGTGTTTTGTCAGTAGGAATGTTACTTTTTGAATAAAGGAGTTTATCCAAAAAGGGAGCATTGGGAGGAAAATTGAATTTGAGAAGTTCAAGATCTATGAACTATCCTACCGTAATCTGTGGAGTGTCCACAAGTTGATCCTCAATCAGAAGTGCCCACTGATGAGGCACAATTATGCCACACACCTCTTCTCCAAAGGTCATTTAGAGTGTGTAATGTATCACTCAGACATGGATTTGTCATTGATAATGACAATACACCACACATCATTGAGAATGATGATCCCATGACCTATGCGAAAGTAGTCATGAGTAGAGACTCTGACAGATGGCTTGAAGGCATGAAATTTATAGACTCCCTGTATATCAACCAAATACAGACTTTGGTTGATGCAACTATGGGTATGACCCAGTAGGTTACTAACAGATATGTCCATATGGATGTTACTTGCTATAGCTGCATGCCAGTTAGGGAGTTTGCCTCTAGTGGGAGGGCAAATCTATTTATAGATTAAAGCAAGTATCGAGAAGTTGGTATGTTTATTTTGATGACACAGTCAAATTATTTGACTTTATCAAAATATTGATGAACCATATGTGTATAAGAAGATAAGTAGGAGACTCATTGACTTTTAATTCTATATGTGGATGACATACTGTATATTAAAAAAGTTGTCCTAATGTTGCACTCGGTCAAAGACATGCTTCTCACAAAATTTTTCTTGATAAACTTGAGTGAAGCATCCAATATATTTGGTATCTATAAGATAGATCTAAGTGGATGCTAGGCTTGTCCTAGTCTAGGTACATTAATCTTGTGTTGAAGGGTTCAACATGAATAGGTATAAAAGAGTTTACTTATCCATGTATGATATGTACCAAGCCTGATATAGTTTATGCTTTGAGCATAACCATTAGTTTTCAGGCAGATCCAGATAAGGATCATTGAAAAATTATGAAAAGCATTCTCAAATACTTGAGAAGTACTAGAGAGACAGTGAATTGTAAGGGTTTCAAATAGCAAACTGTAATTGACTCAGTAAATTACTGTAAGTGAAGATAGCTAAGAAATTCGTCTGATGAAAGAGTTCATCATTGAGTTGGATGTGGTCTCATTAGAAATCCATGCACATCCTAAGGCACTTTCACCTCATTCTTGATATGATCATAGAGTGAGTTGATATAAAGAACTGTATAATAGATCAGTTCACTAAGTCTTAATACAGTAGCAGTATGATCGCCACCTAGATTGAATGAGTATCAGGTACAGGGGTGATTGGCTTTAGTGCAAGTAGAAGATTGAAAGAATAATGCTCTACAAATCAATCGTATGGATGATGCGATGGGACTATTTTACATAATTTTTTTACTCATTTACATGACATTCATTTTTTTATATATATATGAGGTATTGTATTTCATCATTTGCTGTATCTTATTTTATTTATGATTGTGATGAATCTCATGATTTGGGCAATGATTTTAGGACCATGATGAGATCATTCTAGTAAGATCTAAAATCTTGATATCCCAATCTAAAATATTTTTACTCATTAAATCATCGAGTCAGAGATCGATGATGCCAGTAAAACTGATACATCCTATGTATGCTCGACAAAGAGGGTGATTGATCTCACAATCACTTTGTGGTGAACTAATATAAAGATATAGGTACTCATTAAAGAATGAGTTCACTGAACTGATCCACAAAGAGAACATCTTATGGAGCCTTACAGTATGTCAAAAGATGGTTCTCCAGTAGGAGTGGTGCAAGTGATCCTTAGAGCTGAGATCATCATGGTACCTTATGTATATGGATTCCTACTTTGGTTCATTTTTTAGCATGCCATTTTGAGACATGTGTGGGATGTTCTAGGTTTGGTAAAGTGTGTATAGAGGTTGTGAGTGGTCACAAAAAAGTGGTCACTCTTTGTAAGAAGAGAGAACATCTTATATGGTCTCATAAATGATAACTCAAAGAGTCTCTAGCCAGAGCAGAGATAAGTAATAAAAAATATTTCTACTGATTCATCAATCAAGTTATTATCATTAGATAGAGATACATATGGATAGGTATTTGAGCTTGACATGATTTCATGCCCATGCCTGTCTAAGATATTGTGTGATTGAAGGATTGAATTACACAGTAACTTACCATGGAAGGATAATTTTGATATTTCTATCAAACTTCATATCTTTTGGGTAGTTATGACATGTTGCTAGACATCAATCTTGACTTGTGGACTCGTAAGAATTAAAAGAGTTTAATTCAAAAATTGATTAGAAGGTATACTGATTAATTGATGTATTTGGACTGGTCTAATTTAATTGGATTGGTTTAGATCATGAGCCTGAGTCCACTACTGACTAGATATAGAACCCAATGGGTCAGTATATTAGAAATTTGATTTTGATCTAATCTATTTGGATTTATTGTAAATCCTATGGATTAATTAAATTGCTAGCATATGGATTAATCCAAGTTTTCAATTGGATTTGGTGCAAAGGTGTTTGTGCTAACCCTATGCTTGATGCCTTGATCTAATAGGATTAGGTTCAAGCATTAGGTTTCCTAAATTGGTTAACCTATTCATTTGAAATAGTTTTATCTGGAAACATCCTTCACCATGCCATGTTCTCACACAAAATTAAATGGAGCATCCTATATTAATGTGCATCCAGAAGGAAGAGTCCTTCTGGAGCACTCCTCTTAAATTCCCTACCTTTTCTCACTCTATTTTTTTTTTGTATGTGTCATTAGATTATGCCTTGGGAAGAATGCATAGAAGAGGAGAAGTCCTTCTTCTTGAAGGAACTTATATGCCATTTTATTTGGATGCCCCATTTATTTTTGGCATTAAAGAAGGCGAGTCCTTCTTGTTTAAAACTCTTAACTTTTTTTCTTATTTCCCACGCCCACTTAATCCCATGCATTTTCTATTGATCACTTGGTTTCTGTGTGTAGAAAGGAGATTCTTTCTACTTGTGAAACACTTCTTATTCCATGCCAAATTAATTGCTCCATATGAGAATTTTTATCGCCAAGAATTGGTGTCCCTTGGGTGGATAAGGCATCTCTTCATACCTTATGAAAGGGGGGCATTGCCATTAGATGGGCATGCCATTTTTTGCTAAGATTTTGGGCATTGGTTTGTGAGGATAAAGATATAAAATTCTGAGGAAAAAGATAGCAAAAAGTCTAAAAAAATGATAAGAGAAAAAAAAGAGAGAATATAGAAAGGAAGTCAATAGGGAACTAGAAGGCAATTGTTGCTTATCTTAGGGTTTAGATTGTTTCAATGTTGGACATCTAAATCTCATTTGTGAGGTGAGATCTTTTGAGAAAAGATCCTTAGAGTGGCTCTGGTGAAGGATAGAAGGCAATCAAGTGGTGGTGCATCCGATCCTTAAGAAAGAGTCAAGCAGTGCACTTATGAAGATGGCTATAGCACTACATCGAATTGAGAAAGATCCTGATCTGTCCCTTGTGGATGACCGTTGGAGGGCTTCTACTTTGGAGTCTTGTAGAGATCATTATTATTAGATCCTCATCTTCAGGAAGGTATAACTTCTGTCTCATTGCATGCTTGAATTGTTTGATTATAATCATTAGGGTAGTCTTAGTGTTTGTGTTTCGGTATGCATGTTTTAATTGTTAAAACTTATTTTCAATTGTTAAACGCATATGAAAATTTTGAAAATCATATTCTGCTGTGCAATCAGAACCCAACAATGCCTTGCTTTATGGCCTTTGGATGAAGATCTAGCCATTGCATGGAGTTGGCGCCCCTTGGGTGGTTGGCGCCTCTTCGAAGAAATATTGAGAAAAATCATCGATGTTTTTGAATTAGTGCCCCATGAAGAGTCCTTCTAGATGAAGGCAACTCTTTATGTTTTCTAATTTTTTATGGCGTGGAAAATGGGGAAGGGGTGTGTGGAAGAGGTTGCGTTGATCGGGATTGCATCCCCATGCCAACCATCCTGATCTCTTCTTTCTTACTACAAAGTCTCTAGAGTTGTCCAAATAGTTCTCTTCCTTCCTTTGTTAAGACAAAGTCCTTTTAAAAAGGACAAGTCTGATTTTTGGACAAGAGCATAGGAAAAGAATTAGGAAAGACAAAGAGAAAAAAAAAAAGAGAGAGAAGCCTAGAGAGGAAAAAGAAAGGCCAAACACTAAGGAAGTGTTTTCTTATTGAGAAGGCCAAAGGAGTTCTTGGAAAAGAATTTAGCAAGAATGTTGCCCAAAGATAGCAACCCAAGGGGGGAGAGGTGAATTGGGTTCTTATAAAAATTTAATCAAATTTGAGATCTAAACAAGTATGTGCAATTAATTGAACTAACTTAAGTGTTGGTGAAGTGGATACAATTCAACAGTGAAAATAGGATATAAAAATTAGTGTTGAAGAACTATAACTATGCCAAACAAGTATTAAGTGCAAGAAGATAAATGAAAGAAAGCACAATACAAACACACAAGAATTTTATGGTGGTTCAGTGTAACCCTACACCTACGTTCATATTGAAAATTATGTCATAAAATTAATTCTGTGATAATTGAGTTCCTCCTTGTATATGAATTATTGATTATTGAATAAAAATTATTCTGATAAATCTTTCTTGAACTGTTGTGCTGTGATGAAGTCCTTAGAACTATATTAGTGTACGAGAAAGAAAAATTTATCATATAATTTTTAAATAAATTCACAACCAAATGATACATCATTACAGAATGATATGTTTATCGAGTGGAGGTCATTATATGCCATATGGATTGGTTGTCCTCTTAATCAAGGAGTGTGGTGACATTGGTATGGCATACAGGTGAGATATAGGAGTACATCGTCACTGAACGGATGACTCACCTGTTGAGCATTCTGCTATCAAGAGCTGCTCGCAAAATACATGGATATAAGTATCCTTCAGACCTAAGATCATCATAATAACTTGCAAGCAACTCACTGTGCTTTGGTATCGGACTATCTGAATTTCTAATACAGTGACGGAAGGCTACTAGGTATAGTCAAGTACTTGTGAAGTCTATGTGTGAATCAAGATAAGATTGACCCCTTCAAATTATTGGAGTTGATGTATCACTGTATTTTAATTTAGTAAAGCCTTGATCAGGATAATCTTGAGATGGATTTGAAAGGTTGAAATACAATATGGATGAAGCAATCTCGGTTGACAGTTAACCTGAGACCATCCTAGAGCATTTAGGTCAAAAGGATGAATTATGTGATAATTATGTATATGAGTTCTAAAATATTTTTTTATGATAATTTGATCATCTATACATCGAAAACTATTGCTAGATGGTATCTCGATTAGTGCAAAAATTGATTTCTATGCTACCGGCTTAATATTTGAACCTATGAAGTCACACACATAAGTCAAATAAAGTAGAAAAGAATTGGTTTATATTTATATATCTAATTTGAAAGTACTTGATTTGATTTAATATATAAGCTAACTTGATTGAGAATTAAGTTATGGGTCAAACAGAATTGAAGAGTTGACTATGTCTAGCTAGAACTACATATGAGATTCAGGTTCGATTCTGGGGATGAACAATTTCAGATCTATGATCCATGGAGTATATAAAAGATTAAATTTAAGTACTAATTAATTTTAGATTAGATCTGAATTAATTAAAATTAACTAGGTCTAAAATCTAAGTTAGATTTGATACAAAAGTCTTAAAGAATTTGGGATTGACAGCCTTTTAAAATTATTTTGAACTAGCTTCGAATCGGACTCATTTTGGATGAGATATAAAAAATTCTTCTTGCACTAGGATTTGCCTTTCATATGGGCTGACCAACACCTACAATGGTGCTAGTTTGGGGCATCCCATGTGGGTGAGAGATTGGGTGCAATTTGATTGTCATATGTGATGGCAATTCTATCTCATGTAGGAATCTTTCTTTCATAAGTATTGGACTGATTCAAATCAGATTTGAGTTAGAACTTCTATACTTATTAGGTCATGAAAATTATCTATAAATAGAGAGGGTCTCTACCCATGGACGTATAGCATAGCAAACAAATCAGATTGAGAGAAGAGTGAAAGAGAGAGAGAGGCGTGAGAAGAGAGAACCCCTTCTTGTTCTCCTTAGCCTCTCCCCTTGGTGTCACCCCTTCTCCCTTGGGCCTGGGCCCTTCTTGGGCATCCCACCTGCTGGTGTGAGGTATCACACCAGCATATCTCCTCCCTTATTTGATTGGGTTGCGAAGATCGAAGTTCATCCTACTTTCCTACGGTATCTGACGTGCATGCAAAGTAGAGGGTCTGCACATCCAGGCCTCCATGAAGGTTTAATTCAGATTATTTAAGATTTGATCTTTGATTCACTACTAATCAGATAAGAATTTGATCTTTATTCATCTAGATTAACAAAAAAATTTTTAGATGCAACTTGGGCCTTCCAAAAAGAAATAATTTTTCTTTCCTTCAATTGGTATCAGAGCAGGTCTGAAATATATGTATGCATAACTAAATTTTTTGAGATTAATTATATAAGATGTAATTAAAATTTTTTATGAGACATTAAATCTAATTTAAATCTATTTATATAAAATTTTTGATCTGATTTTGATTAGATTAGATAAGCCTAATCAATTATTGATTAAGGTTGTTATAAGTTTGTTATAACAAATTTTATTGTTGCTGAATTTTTGATGAAATAACAATGTAAATTAAAATTTATTTTAAATTTATTTTAATAAAATTTTAATATTATTATTTTTATAATGAAGTAAAATTTATTTCAGATTTAAATTAGATCTATTTTGATGGATATTTAGATCTGAATCCTATCAAAATTCAGCACTGTACGAAAATAGATTTTATCAAAAATTTATTCCTTATGCATTCATGTTTATATCTAATTAATTTTTTATATGATATTAAATCTAAAATTGATATTTTATAATTAGTATAAGATATATTTCAGATCTAATATGATATATATAATACATCAAATCTAATTATATTAGATGAAGAATATGATTGATAAGATCAAAGATATTTTTATGATATAAAATAGTTTTATCAATAATTATATGTTAATGTGATTATATATAAAATTAGATTTCAGATCTTAGTAGCCTAGTACTTGGATTGATGAGATCACCAAATCATTAGGTCATAAGAGATCGAAGAGATTAATCTCTCTTTTGCTTATTCGATGGATTTTCTTATGACGTGTAGGGGTATCATTGTGATTCAATTTTATGAGAAAAAATAAATAGATTTTTATATATTATTTTGATTATAAATATATTTAGATTAGATCTAAAGTGATTTATGATTCATTACAATAGGATAAAATTCAGATATAAAATTATTTTAGATCTGAATTGTATGTTACATAAGATATAATTGGTATTGATCTAAAAATTATCATGATGCATGAGATATATGCATGAAGTTTAGATCATACCTATGTATGTTTAATTATTAAATATATTACAAAAATTTATTTTCATAAATTAAAATATATGGTATGCTTCACGTGAAATTCTAGTAGAATAGTTCTACAGACTGAAACATACATTCTACACACTTAATTTTGAATTAAGTTTGAATGATCTAGGTTTGAGAATTAAAGATCATAAAGACATCACATAAAATGATGGACAATGGGTTAGCTTGAATCAAGTCATTCTAATGGGTTAGACTTAGGGTTAGAAATACATATAGATCAAGTAGAGAAATTGGTTAAATCTAATCAAGTGTTGAATTAGATTAGATCAGAATTTTTCTAGATCAATCTCAATAGTTGAAGTTTGATCAAGTCCATGTGTTAGACTCTAATAAATGGATCATTATCATGGCTCCGTGGTTGAGTCCGAATCTTCTGATAGACCAAATCGAAACTAATTAACCAGTTGATTTTAAGATAAGTTTGACAGATTCGATCGAATGATTTTTAATTGAGAGCTATTCACCTAGATGCGTCTACGGTGAGTTAAAGGCACATCCCTCTCACTGATCTCACTTACCTGGCCAACATAATAGATTATATTTTGATTAGGTCACTAGTCGATTCATGCAAACCCATGCCATTAATGTGAATCAATGGAACTAATTTAGGTGTCTTAAGACCAATTTGTGTTTAATCCTCTATATGACTTGATGAAGTCAGTGGGAGGATTTGCAGCTTACAGATCGACTTCTTCTTTTATTTTCAGATTAATGAAATCAAATCTTCTAAATTATTAGGTCCATAAAATGATAAAGTTATGAGATAACTTAGTCATAGCCTCCCATTAAGGTACGTGATAATGAGTCCAATATTCTAAATAGGCATTGGATGTTGGGAATAATGTCCCAAAGCCAATCGTCAGCCTGTTGACGATTGTGCTCATTTTTGTATTTGTACATGAATTATGAATTAATAAAAATTATTTTAGTATTTTTCATCACAAAATGTTTCATCTTCTAATGAACTCCTATATTGTGGTGAAGTCCTTAGGACTATTTAGACTCGACAAAGGAGGATTTGTCATTTAGTCCTTAAATCTGTTTGCGACCAAATGATACGTTGTTACCAAGGACGACAACGTTTATCAAGCATAGGTCGTTGTGTGCTATATAGGTTGGTTGTCCTCTTAACCAATGAGTGTGGAGACACTGGTATGGCATATAGGTGAGATGTAAGGGTACATCTACACTGAACGTGACCGACTCTGGAGCTATTTTTGCTATCAAGATTTGCTACGATGGAATATGGGTATAAATATCCTCCGACCTGAGACCGCCATGGTGACTTGCAAGCAACTCACTGCACTTAGGCATTGGACTACCTAAATTTTTAATTCAGTGATGGAAGGCTGCTGGGTGTAGTCAAGTACTTGACTTGTCGGTGCGTGTGTCAAGATGGGATTGACCACTCCAGTTTAGGAGCTGTGTACAGTCGTATTTCAATTTAGCAAAACCTTGGCCAAGATAGTCCTTGTGAGGAGTCATAGGACTGTTTGAGTTGAGCACAATTCAGATGATCTGATCAGGGTTGACAGTTTAACCCTGAGTCATCCTAAACACAGGGGTTAAAAGGATGAATTATATAGTAACCATATTCATGTAGGTTCTGAGTGTTGCGATTGCGACTCTTCGACCTATCCGAACGTCGGGTACCATTGCTAGATGGTCACTTCGATTAGTACAGGAATTGGTTCCTGTGCTACCGGCTTAGGTTCGAACCTGCGGGGTCACACACATTAGAGATTCCTATCTGATCTGATGGTTGATGTAGAATCCTACATGTTTGAACTTAGTGATCGAGAATCAGATTCTCTGATCATGAATTCCACACATTATAGTTACCGGGGTCAAGAGTCCCACTGGTTGGGACTTTTCGATCAGGATTACATATCGATGAATTCTGATGCCCGATTGCCCATCGAATTTGGAGTCAGTATTTATGAGAGGTTTAATTAGTGATTTAATCACTAATTAACTCAATTTGATGGAGTAATTATTTTTGGATCAAGTCCAATTGAATTGGATTCAGTTGGGTTTGACCCGATTAGGTTAAGAGTTGACCTAATCGTCGAGATGGTTTGGTCCCTGATTTGATCAGGGGTTGGGCTTAATTAATTCCTGATTTGATTAAAATTTTATTGAGCCTAATTAAGTCTAATTAAGTTGGATTTAAATTAGTCTAATTGGACCTAACTTATTTGGTTCAATTAGGTTGGTTTAAATAATTAAATCACCTTGACCCAATCTCCATGCGCCACCTCACTTCTATTGCACCCATTTAAATTCATGAGAAGGAACTTCTCATGAATTTTTTTCTCACATCAAGCCCTCTCCACGCCCCACTTTAATGTGCCAAATGAATGGATAAGGATGATTGGTTGGCCATTCAAATTCAACATAAAGTTTGAATTTGAATGGGCAATCAATCTTTGCACCTTATCCTTTTTTTTACACCCTATTTATTACATGAGAAAAGGTTTCTCATGAAATCACTGCATGCATAATTTAAGCTACACCTCACACCTTTAGTGGATAAGGGATGAGTTGGTGTCCATTTGAATTCAAAGTTTGATTTGAATTCAAATGTGCAATTACTCATCTTTATCCTTTCTTTTGGATAAGACATTTGATGTTGTTATAAAAGGAGGAGAAGAGTGGGGCATGCAAGAAGAAGATTTTTGAAAAAAAATTTTGGGGCATGAGAAGTCTTGTGCATGAGAAGGAAGTCCATATCCTTTCAAGAAAAAAAGAAAGAAAAGTGGGTGCAAGATTTTCAGTGAGTTTTCTAGAGTTTTAGCCTGGGGTTTGGAAAGTGAGAAAGTGAGCTACGAGTGTCGTGAGCCCACAAAATCTCAGAAAGATCTTTAACATCCTCTCAAGCACGTCTGTTGATGATCCAGAGTGTCTGAATAATTGACAGACATCGATCGAAGGAGTTTGATCAGCATCGACCGTCAAAAGGGCTCTACAACGAGCTAGCACTCGTGAGGAGTAGATCAGACCGGGAGCTTCATGTGGATGATCCGTAGAGGCCAGAACATTGTGTGGCTACGTCATGATGATCGGACTCTCTCGAGGGTGATCAGATTGCGGCAATCTACTACCCGCACAAAGGTATTGTGTTCTGAACATATTATAGTAAAGTGTTTACTGTTCAAATTCGAATTTCAAATTTAAATGCATGCATACTATATATCATATTTAGATCCTAGTATAGGATAAATTTTTATTAATTAATTAGATTAATTAATAATTTTCACTGTAAAATCATGATTTTGAAAAAGTTTTAAAATTATCATTTTACCCCTGCACTGAATTTCTCTACAAATGGTATCAGAGCGGGTTCTTAGATATGATATATATATATTTGAATGCATAGATTAAGTTGTAATCTAAAAGTTTAAATTTAAAATTTAAATTTAAAATTTGAAATTTGAATTTTGAAAGTTGTTCGAAATTCAAAATTCAAAAATTTAAAATTCAAAATTTGAAATTTAAATTTTGAAATTTGAAATTCGAAATTCAAAAATTTGAAATTTAAAATATGGTTGAAATTTGAAATTTAAAATTTGAAATTTAAAATTTAAAATTTGAAATTTAAAATTTAAAATTTAAATTTTGAAATTGATATATTTAGATATACTTGATCCAAGTAGCAAGTAATCGAATTGGGTTGGTTGCCATGGCCGTTCGGTCATAGGGGAAAAGCAGGATTTAAAGGCCCTCTCCTCCCATTCGATAGGGTCTCCTATGGCGGTAGGGGTGCCGCTGCTGTTATATTCCATGCAGATAAAGCAGCGAAAAGAATTAATTATAAAGATTCAATTATAAAATTTATCATGAATGTGTTAGATTAGATCTAAAGAATATTCATGATTTATTTTGATTGAGTTATTTTCTGTTATGTAATTAGCAATAGGATTGCTATTTATGAAATATGCTGATTTATTTGTGAAATGAGTCAACATATTTGGTGAACAGAAAATAAAACCTTTCAAATTTAAAAATTATTTTCGAAATACCAAATCTGACCCATCAGCCCAAATACTTAATTAAAAGAATTAAGTGTTGTCTAGTAGGTCTAGAATTATGAATTAAGACCTAAGACAATTGCATAAACTTGTGGGTCAATGGGTTAGATGGATTAGATCCATAATTGGGTTAAACCTAAGGTTAGTTTAAAGAATAGACTAAATTAGAGTAATTGATCAAATCTAATCAAAAGTTGAATTAGATTAGGTCAAGGATACTCTAGACTCAACTCCAATATTTGTAGTTGAATGGGTCCATGTCTTTAACTAGACCAAGATGGACTTAATGCATGGCTACGTGGTGGAACCCTATTTACTAAGTTGATCAAATTAAAACTAATAAACTGGTTGGTGTCTAAGGTAAGTTTGGCAGTTTGACCAGTGGTTTTTAAGCGGGAGCTACTCATAGTGATTCGATCTCTGACGAGTTAATGGCATATCCCCACCACTGATCCACTTACCTGGCCAACCTGATGAATTAGGTTTTGATTAGATCACTTTGTGATTAGGGCTCACCCATGTCATTAGGTAAATCAGTTTGACTGATTTAGGTGCTCCTAATGCTGGCTTAATTAAATTTTTTTAATCTGACTTGGTGAAGTCAGTGGGAGGATTAAAATTGGCTAGTAATTTATCTTCTCATCTATCCTTTAATAAAATCCTCAAAAATTATTAGGTCCCTAAAAATGATTAAGTTATGTTGATAACTAAGTCATAGCCTCCCATTAAGTGAGTGATAATGAGTCCATTAGTTTAATAATCATTGGAGGCCCAAAGGCCTGTGCTTATTGACTAATGGAATTATCATTCATAATATGATAATTTGGTTTGAGTCTTTCTGATGGTGGTCAGGTTGGCCGACCAAAGTCGGGTTTGATCATTTATTGGTCGATTCACCAAATCAAATCATGTTAATGGTTGGACCTAACCAGATCTTTTCAGTGGAGGCCAAAGCCTACTGATTAGGTTCTGGGGCAAAATCAATTACTAGAAGTTTTTAGAGAAACAACTGATTATGAACCTACCCATAGATGCACATGGGTTGACCAACCAAAGTTGGGCTCGTGTGTAGTCTGTGTGGATTCTAGTACCCACTAAGGAATTAAAGTAATTCCTCGAATTGGAGGTTGAGGCTACCAGTTCATAAAAATATTGGGAGAAACTTTAGACTAAAGTCCAAGTCTTTAGTATTTATAATTTATGTACTAATAGAGATCTGGTTTTTCTTTATGCAGCTATGGCCACTACCCTGTCCCTCCGATCATTATTAGATAATGACAAGCTCATGGGATCTAATTTCGATAGCTGGTATCAAAATTAAAAATCATCCTTGAGCATGAGCGGATCCTTTATGTAGTAACGGATCCGGCACCTGAAGAGCCAGCCCTAAATGTTAGAGGGATGGTCCGAGAAACTTATCAGAAGTGGCTCAACGATCGCACCACCATTCGGTGCATTATGCTGGCGGCAATGAATGATGAGTTCAGCCGCAAGTTCGAGAACGCCCAGCCACAGGAGATGCTTCAAATGTTGAACGATTCCTTTGGCATGCCTGACGACGTTGAAAGGCACAAAACTAGTTGTGCCATTTTCAATGCTCGAATGAGGGATGGAGCCTTAGTCACTGATTATGTACTGTACATGATCGAAATGATTGAGCGCCTAACTAAACTGGGCTTTCCCTTGCACGAGCAGCTCGGTAAGGATGCGATCCTTAATTCATTGCCCAAGTCCTTCCTCCCCTTCCTTACTCATTTTCGAATGACAAAGCCTGCAGTGAACTACTACGGTTTGTTGGGGTTGCTGCAGAACTTTGAGAAGGATCACCAGCTCCATAAGGAGTCGGTGAATGTTGTGGGAGGGTCTTCTTCTGGTCGTCGATCCTTTAAGAAAGAGAAGAAGAAGAACAAGAAGAAGAAGAATAAGAAGGTGCAGCTGCATGCTGGGACGTCTGCACAGGGTCAGACCAAGAAGCGCAAGCCCGACCAGAGCCAGGCAGAGTGCTTCTTTTGCAAGAAGCAGGGGCACTGGAAGAGGAACTGTCCTCTATACATTGCTTCTCTGGACCCGAACAGGACGAAGAAGAAGCAAGGTACTTATATGATAACACCTTGCAACTTTTTCATTTGTGATACTACTGTCTGGGTATTGGATATCGGAAGCCCTTATCATATTTGTAATTCGATGCAGGGTCTGCAGGTCAGTGGGAGATTTGATGAAGGTGAGAGATTCCTGAACGTTAGAGATGGAAGCAAAGTTCCAGTTCTAGCATTAGGAATCATGAACCTTGTAATCAATTCTCGAAATGTAATTCTAAGTGAATGTCACTATTGTCCAAGCTTTTTATTAAATATTATTTCTGTAGGCCTTTTGGCCATGAACGGTTATCAATTTTTAATAAAAGAAAACGTTTGCAATATCATTTTGAATGGTGTTACAATGTTTGTTGGACAACTTAATAATAGAATTTACTTTCTATCACAACCTGTTAATATGGTTCAAACCTCCGGTAAATGCCCTAGAATAAATTATGTGTCAGAAGTCTACCTTTGGCACTGTAGGCTTGGATAAACAGGTTGGCTCAAGAAGGAATTCTTGAAATAGGTGATTGTGAATCACTTCCAACCTGTGAGTCCTATCTTCTTGGTAAAATGATCAAATCATCTTTTACTGGAAAAGGTGAGCGAGCCAGTGAACTCTTGGGTCTGGTACACTCTGATGTATGTGGACCCATGAGCTCAAGTGCAAGAGGTGGATATTTCTACTTCATAACCTTCACAGATGACCTATCGAGGTATGGGTATGTCTATTTAATGAAGCATAAATCGGAGTCGTTTGAAATGTTTAAACTATTCCGAAATGAGGTAGAAAAACAAACTGAAAAGTGTATTAAAACTCTTCGATTTGATTGAGGAGGTGAATACCTTTCTAATAATTTTTTGACATATCTTGGAGAGAATGGGATTCTCTCTCAGTGGATACCTCTTGGAATACCACAGCATAATGGTGTGTCTGAAAGGAGAAATTGGACCTTGTTGGATATGGTTCGATCCATGATGGGGTTTGCTGGTCTGCCGATCTCTCTTTGGGGATATGCGCTCGAATCGGCTTGTTACCTTCTAAATAGGATTCCGAGTAAGTCTATAACCAAAACGCCATATGAGATATGGATAGGACGTAAGCTAGTACTCTCGCACCTTAAGGTTTGGGGGTGTCCGGCTTATGTTAAACGTTTAATTACAGACAAGCTTGGACCTAGGTCTGACAAGTGTAATTTTATAGGGTACCCAAAAGAGACCAAAGGGTATTACTTCTACCTAGCTAATGAGCAAAAAGTGTTTGTTAGTCTTAAGACAATCTTTTTGAAAAAGGAGTTCCTTGGTGAAGGGACTGTTGCCTCTAAGGTCGAACTTGACGAAGTTCGGCAGGTGGAAAAATCGACACAAGTTGCTGAACCTGAATCGGATTTGGTTAGATCAGATCCGAAGTCCATTGTTCAAGCACCCTTAAGGTGATCTGGTAGAGTACCACGTCAACCGGACAGATACTATGGTTTCTTGGTCCAGGACGGCGATCCTATCGAACTTGATGAAAATGATGAGGATCCGATCACCTACATGGATGCAATGCAGAGACCCGACTCTCAGAAATGGCTGGAGGCCATGAAATCCGAAATGGAGTCCATGAAGGTCAACGATGTGTGGACATTGGTTGACC
Source organism: Elaeis guineensis (assembly GCF_000442705.2). Lineage (NCBI taxonomy): Eukaryota > Viridiplantae > Streptophyta > Magnoliopsida > Arecales > Arecaceae > Elaeis > Elaeis guineensis. The sequence goes on from NW_027332425.1 coordinate 2,436,513, forward strand.
CACCCGAAGGAGTAAAACCCATAGGGTGTAAGTGGGTCTTGAAGAGGAAGAGAGGCGCAGATGAAAAGGTGGAAACCTATAAAGCCCGTCTGGTAGCCAAGGGATGTCGTCAACGTTATGGTATAGACTATGACGAGACGTTTTCTCCTGTGGCAATGCTCAAATCCATTCGAATTATGCTTACGATAGCTGCCCATCTGGACTATGAAATCTGGCAGATGGATGTGAAGATAACTTTCCTAAATAGAGAGCTGGATGAAGAGGTGTATATGATACAACCTGAAGGATTCACATCCACAGATGAGTCTAAGGTGTGCAGGCTACAGAGGTCCATTTATGGACTTAAGCAGGCATCACGGAGTTGGAACATACGTTTTGATAAGATGATCAAGACGTATGGCTTCGTTAAGAACGGAGAAGAGCCATGCATTTATAAGTGGGCTAATGGTCCAGTAGTAGTATTTCTTGTATTGTATGTGGATGACATTCTCTTAATCGAGAATGATGTCCCTGCATTACAGGGAATAAAGATTTGGCTGTCGTCACAGTTCTCCATGAAGGATCTGGGAGAAGCTTCCTACATTCTAGGGATGAGGATCTATAGGGATAGATCTAAAAGGTTGCTTGGTTTATCTCAGTCCACATACATTAATACTATGCTGAAGAGGTTCAGCATGGAGAATTCCAAGAAAGGCTATCTTCCGATAGGCCATGGAATTTCTCTCTCGAAGAGGAATTGTCCGACAACACCTCAAGAGAGAGAGCGTATGGGTAGGATTCCATATGCTTCGATAGTGGGATCTATCATGTACGCCATGACATGTACATGACCAGATGTGGCATACTCACTAGGGTAGTGAGTAGATACCAATCTGATCCAGGGGAGAATCACTGGAAGGTTGTTAAAACCATCCTAAAGTATTTAAGAAATACTAAGGACCAGTGGCTTGTTTATGGTGAATCAGACTTGAGACTTATAGAGTTTACAGACTCTAGTTTCCAGTCTGATCACGATGACAGCAAGTGTGTCGGGATTTATTTTTACCCTTAATGGTGGGGCTACCTGCTGGAAAAGTTCCAAGCAGCACACAATGGCTGATTCAGTTTGTGAGGCGGAGTATATCGCTACATCAGATGCTGCCAAAGAAAAGGTGTGGCTGAGGAAATTCATCACCAAGTTTGGAGTAGCACCCTCCCTTGTTGGTCCACTTTTGCTCTACTGTGACAGCTCTGGAGCCATTGCTCAGGCGAAGGAACCAAAGGCACACCAGCGGACGAAGCATATTCTGCACCGCTACCATCTCATCCAGAAAATTATGGATCGAAGTGACGTCGATCTTCAGAAGATTGACGGGAAGGAGAACCTAGCTGACCCATTCACTAAAGCCATTGCGGTGAAGGAGTTCGACAACTACAAGTCGAAGATGGGTATTAGATACTGCACCGATTGGCTTTAGGCCAAGTGGGAGATTGTTGGAAATAGTATCCCAAAGCCGATCGTCAGCCTGTTGATGGTTGTGCTCGTTTTTGTATTTGTACATGAATTATGAATTAATAAAAATTATTTTGGTATTTTTCATCATAAAATATTTCATTTTCTAATGAACTCCTATGTTGTGGTGAAGTCCTTTGGACTATTTAGACTCGACAAAGGAGGATTTGTCGTTTAGTCTTTAAATTTGTTCGCGACCAAATGATATGTTGTTACCAAGGACGACAACGTTTATCAAGCATAGGTCATTGTGTGCCATATAGGTTGGTTGTCCTCTTAACCAATGAGTGTGGAGACACTGGTGTGGCATATAGGTGAGATGTAAGGGTACATCTGCACTGAACATGACCGACTCCGGAGCTATTTCTGCTGTCAAAATTTGCTCCGATGGAATATGGGTATAAATATCCCTCCGACCTGAGACCGTCACGGTGACTTGCAAGCAACTCACTGCACTTAGGCACTGGACTACCTAAATTTTTAATTCAGTGATGGAAGGCTGCTGGGTGTAGTCAAGTACTTGACTTATCAGTGCATGTGTCAAGATGGAATTGACCACTCCAGTTTAGGAGCTGTGTACAGTCGTGTTTCAATTTAGCAAAACCTTGGCCAGGGTAGTCCTTGTGAGGAGTCACAGGACTGTTTGAGTTGAGCACGATTCGGATGATCTGATCAGGGTTGACAGTTTAACCCTGAGTCATCCTAAACACAGGGGTCAAAAGAATGAATTATACAGTAACCATATTCATGTAGGTTCTGAGTGTTGCGATTGCGACTCTTCGACCTATCTGAACGTCGGGTACCATTGCTAGATGGTCACTTCGATTAGTACAGGAATTGGTTCCTGTGCTACCGGCTTAGGTTCGAACCTGTAGAATCACACACATTAGAGGTTCCTATCTGATCTAATGGTTGATGTAAAATTCTACATATTTGAGACTCAGTGATCGTGAATCAAGATTCTCTGATCATGAGTTCCACACATTATGGGTACCGAGGTCAAGAGTCCCACTGGTTGGGACTTTTCGATCAGGGTTACATATTGATGAATTCTGATGCCCGATTGCCCATCGGATTTGGACTCAGTATTTATGAGAGGTTTAATTAGTGATTTGATCACTAATTAACTCAATTTGATTGAGTAATTATTTTTGGATCAAGTCCAATTGAATTGGATTCAGTTGGGTTTGACCCGATTAGGTTAAGAGTTGACCTAATCGTCGAGATGGTTTGGTCCCTGATTTGATCAGGGGTTGGGCTTAGTCAATTCTTGATTTGATTAAGATTTTATTGAGCCTAATTAAGTCTAATTAAGTTAGGTTTAAATTATTCTAATTGGACCTAACTTATTTGGTTCAATTAGGTTGGTTTAAATAATTAAACCACCTTGACCCAATCTCCATGCGCCACCTCACTTCCATTGCACCCATTTGAATTCATGAGAAGGAACTTCTCATGAATTTTTTCCTCACACCAAGCCCTCTCCACACCCCACTTTAATGTGCCAAATGAATGGATAAGGATGATTGGTTGGCCATTCAAATTCAAAATAAAGTTTGAATTTGAATAGGCAATCAATCTTTGCACCTTATCCCTTTTTTTATGCCCTATTTATTATATGAGAAAAGATTTCTCATGAAATCACTCCATGCACAATTTAAGCCACGTCTCACGCCTTTAGTGGATAAGGGATGAGTTGGTGTCCATTTGAATTCAAAATTTGATTTGAATTCAAATGTGCAATTACTCATCTTTATCCTTTCTTTTGGATAAGACGTTTGATGTTGTTATAAAAGGAGGAGAAGAGTGGGGCATGCAAGAAGAAGATTTTTGGAGAAAAATTTTGGGGCGTGAGAAGTCTTGTGTGAGAAGAAAGTCCATATCCTTCCAAGAGAAAAAGAAAGAAAAGAAAGAAAAGTAGGTGCAAGGTTTCTGGTGATTTCCCTAGAGTTTTAGCTTGGGGTTCGGGAAGTGAGAAAGTGAGCTACGAGTGTCGTGAGCCCACAAAATCTTAGGAAGATCTTCAACATTCTCTCAAGCATGTCTGTTGACGATCCAAAGCATCTGAAGAATCGACAGACATCGATCGAAGGAGTTCGATCAGCATCGACCGTCAAAAGGGCTCTACAATGAGCTAGCACTCGTGAGGAGTCGATCAGATCGAAAACTTCATGTGGATGATCCGTAGAAGTCAAACACGCTGTGTGGCTGCATCGTGATGATCAGACTCTCCGAGGGTGATCAGATTGCGATGATCTACTACCCGCACAAAGGTATTGTGTTCTGAACATATTACAGTAAAGTGTTTACTGTTCAAATTTGAATTTTAAATTTAAATGCATGCATGCTATATATCATATTTAGATCTTAGTGTAGGATAAATTCTTATTAATTAATTAAATTAATTAATAATTTTCACTGTAAAATCATGATTTTGAAAAGTTTTAAAATTATCATTTTACCCCTGCACTAAATTTCCCCACATTGGAGGCACCACACGCTTGGTGTCTATTACATATTGAAATTATCATTCATCATATGATCATCATGATGTACCTTCAGATCAATATTCAGATTGATCGAGTCATAGTTGAGCCTGGACATTCGTTTGTTGGATGCACTTGGTGTATCATATTCATGGTTGGATCTAACCAGGATTTTCAGTGGAGGAGCCACATGCCTGCTGAAGGAATATTTGGGGTAAAACCTAATTGCTAGAAGTTGTTTGAAAAAATAATTGATTATGAACCTACCCATAGATGCACTAGGATTGGTCGAGCCATACTCAGACCCGAATACAGTCCGTGTGGATTCTAGTACCCGCTAAAAAATTAGTGTAATTTTTTGAGTTGGAGGTAGAGGCTACCAATTCATAAAAATAGTGGGAGGATCTTTAGACTAAAATCCATATCTTTGATATTAAAAATAATTTATATACTAATAGGCTAATATTTTTTCTTTCAGTTATGGCCAACACACTAATCCTCTGTACGCTGTTGGATAGTGACAAGCTCATCGGTCCCAACTTCGATAGCTGGTATCGAAAGTTGAAGATCGTCTTGAAGCATGAGAGGATTTTACATGTCCTTACGGATGAGATATCTGAAGAACCTACAGCCAATGCTTTTCATGTCATGAAAGACACTTACGTGAAGTGGCTTAATGACCACATGATTGTGTGTTGTGTGATGAGGGCAGCTATGAACAACGAACTTAGTCGTAAGTTCGAGAATGTGCAGCTTGAGGAGATTTCAAATATTAAATGAGTCCTTCGGCACTCCTGAGGATGCGAAGAGATATAAAACCTCCTGCACAGTATTCAATGCCCGTATACGAGAGAGAGCTTCAGTCATCGATCATGTATTGTACATGATTGAGCAGATTGAATGTCTTAGCAAACTTGACTTTCTGTTGCATGAACAATTAGGCGAGGATGCTATCTTCAATTTACTATCAAAATCCTACCTATCTTTTTTTAGTCATTATAGAATGATGAAGCCTATGGTGAACTACCATGGTTTGCTAGGATTACTGCAGACTTTTGAGAAGGATCACTAGCTCTAAACGGAGCCAGTAAATTTAGTGGGAGGTTCATCTGTAGGGCATCGATTTTTTAAGAGAGAAAAGAAGAAAAAAGTACAGAAATCCCATACCACCGATCTTAAGCAGAATAAATTATCAAAAGTTGATAAGAGCCAGGTAGAGTGCTTCTTCTGTAAGAAGCTGGATCATTGAAAAAAGAATTGTCCTACTTATATAGCTACTCTTGACCCAAATGGCCTAAAAATAAGAGAAAGAAATAAGTGATTGCTTTACAAGATACTTATATGATAACTCTTTATAATTTCTCTGTACCGGAAGTCCTATTAATATATGCAATTCATTGCAGGGACTGCAGGTAAGTAGAAAGTTTTGAGAGGACGAGCGGTTCCTTAATGTTGGAGATGAAAGTTTGGTTCTAGTTTTGGCCTTGAAAACTTTGCAGCTTGTCTTCGATTCTAGTAGTATCATATTAGATGATTATCATTATTGTCTCTCTTTTTTGATGAATGTCATCTCTGTAGGCCTTTTGACCAAACTTGATTATAAATTTATAATAAAAGATGATTTTTGTGATGTCATTATGAATGATACTGTAATTATACGTGGATAATTGAAACATGATATATACATAATATCATGGTCTGTTAGTGTAATGTAAACAGCTAACAAATGTCCTAAATTAGATAATGACAGTGAATTCTACCTTTGACATTGTAGGCTTGGTTATGTGAACAAGAATAGGATTGACAGGTTGATCAAAGAACGTGTCTTTGAGATAAATGATTGTGAATTATTGTCTACTTACGGATCCTTCTACTTGGTAAGATGGCTAAGTCACCTTTTAAGAAAAAAATTTGTGAAAGAGCCAGCGATGTCCTAGATCTAATACATACTGATGTATGCAGACTTATGAACATAAGTGCCAGAGGAGGATACTTCTATTTCATTATGTTTATAGACGATCTATCGAGGTATGGATATATCTATCTTATGAAGCATAAGTCAGAATTATTTGAAATGTTCAAATGATTCCTTGCTGAAGTAGAGAAACAGACTGGAAAGAGTATTAAAATCTTTTGGTTAGACTGAGATGGTTAATACTTCACTAGTGAGTTTCTGACATATCTAAAAGAAAATAAAATTCTCTCACAGTGGATCCCTCTTGGAACACCACAATATAATGGGTATTGGAGAGAAGGAATCGAATCATGTTAGACATGGTTCGTTCCATAATAGGCTTTACGAGTTTGCCAATCTCCTTTTGGGGATATGCTCTAGAAACTGCCTGCTATATTTTGAATAAAGTATCGAGCAAATCTGTTGATAAAACTCCATATGAGATGTGGACTGGGTGTAAGTCGGTGCTCTCTCACCTTAGAGTCTGGGGGTGTCTAACTTATGTCAAGCATTTAAAAACAAACAAGCTTGGACCTAAGTTTGATAGATGCTTGTTTATAGGGTACTCAAAGAAAACTAAAGAGTACTACTTCTATCTCGCTGCAGAGCAAAAGGTGTATCAACAGTCGGACTATCTTTTTGGAAAAAAAATTCTTTGGTGAAGGAGCTAATGCCTGTAAAATTGAACTTGATGAAGTTCATGAGGTAGAAAAACTGACACATATAGAATTGGATTTGATTGACGAATCGAATTCAAAGTCAGTAGAGGTGCCATTATGGAGATCCAGTAGAGTACCACGTCAGCCAGATAGATACTATGGTTTCTTAGTCCAGGACGGTGATCCCATCAAACTTGATGAGAACAATGAGGATCCGATCACCTATATAGAGGCCATGCAAAGATTCGACTCTTAGAAATGACTTGAGGCCATGAAGTCCGAGATGGAGTCTATGGAGATTAATGATGTATGGACACTAGTTGATCTGTTTGAAGTGATAAAACCCATCGGGTGTAAATAAATTTTCAAAAAAAAAGAGCGACAGGAAGGTAGAGACCTATAAAGCCTGTCTAGTTGTCAAGGGTTACCATCAGCATTATGGTATTGACTATGACGAAATCTTCTCTTCTGTGGCAATGCTCAAGTCCATCCAGATTATGTTTACTATGCTGCATACCTAGATTATGAGATCTGACAGATGGATGTCAAAATCACTTTCCTTAATGGAGAGCTGGAAGAAGAGGTGTATATGATACAATCTAAAGGGTTCACATCCATAAATGAGTTGAAAGTGCGCAAGCTGAAAAGGTCTATTTATGGACTTAAGCAGGCATCTAGGAGTTTGAATATATATTTTAATAAGATGATCAAAATGTATGGCTTCGTTAGGAACGGAGAAGAGCCTTGCATCTATAAGTGAGCTTTCGATTCTTTAGTCATATTTTTTGTACTGTATGTGGATGATATACTGTTACTAGAAAATGATATCCCAGCTTTGTAGAGTATGAAGTTATGGTTATCATCACAGTTCTCCATGAAGGACTTGGGAGAAACATCCTACATCCTAGGGATAAAGATCTATAGGGATAGATCTAGAAGGTTGTTTGGATTGTTCCAATCCACGTACATCGATATCTTGTTGAAGCGGTTCAACATGGATAATTTCAAGAAAAGCTATCTTTCGATAGGCCATGAAATTACTCTTTCTAAGAAGGATTATTCGATAACTCTTGAGAGAGAGAGCGTATGAATAGAATATCATATGCTTCGATAGTGAGATCTATCATGTATGCTATGATATGTATGAAGCCAGATGTGGCCTATTTACTAGAGGTAGTGAGTAGGTACCAGTCTGATCTGGGTGAGAAGCATTAAAAGATTGCGAAAGTAATTCTTAAGTATTTGAGAAATACTAAAGACCAATGGCTTATCTATAGGGACACTGATCTGAAACTTATGGGATATACTGATTTCAGTTTTCAATTAGATTGTGATGACAGCAGAAGCATGTTGGGCTATGTATTTATCTTGAATGGAGGAGCTGTTTGCTGAAAGAATTTCAAGCAACATACTATGGTCGATTCTTTATGCGAAGCAGAATACATTGCTGCATCGGATACTGCAAAGAAAGTAGTGTGGCTGCAAAAATTCATCATCAAACTAGGTGTTATACCTTCTATTGATGGCCCTGTCCTACTGTATTGTGACAGCTCCAGTGTCATAGCTTAGACGAAAGAACTAAAGTCGCACCAAGCATGTTCTGTGCTGCTATCACTTGATGTGAGAGATCATGAACGAGATGACGTCGAGCTTCAGAAGATCGATGGAAAGAAGAACCTAGTTGACCCCTTCACTAAAGCTCTCGAGATCAAAGAGTTCGATGACTTCAAATGGAAGGTGAATATAAGATACTACCCCGATTGGCTTTAGTCCAAGTGGAGTTGTTGGAAATTATATCCTAAAACTAATCATATGATGATTGAGTTTCTTCTTGTATATGAATTATTGATTATTGAATAAAAATTATTTTGATATTTTTTATTATAAAATAACATCTTTCTTGAACTCTTATGCTGTGATAAAGTCTTCAGAACTATGTTAATATATGATAAAGAGAGAATTTATCATATAGTTCTTAAATATGTTCGCGACTAAATGATACGCTAGTACATCATCACTGAATAGGTGACTCACCTGTTGAGCATTCTGTTAGATGTATGTCCTAGAAGCCATATGGCTGACACATTATAATAAAGCTAGGATACAATTTTGTACTTTATACATTGATTTGATCAATAAAAGGAAAGTTTATTTTTCATTCAAGTGTGATTTATCTTTGAATCATCCATGGAATTAACTTTTCGATACATATTCTCAAGGTATTAACAATTAGAGATATGTATTAATTTCTAAATGCTCTCGATCATAGAACCATCATGAGGATAGTGATTGATCCGGATAGACTGATGTACAAATTACTTTCTTCGGGATAGATAAGTCTCTAGTCTACAGTGTAGAGATACTGGACGATGAGTGCAGGTAGTTGTTAGAGAACAACTAGTACTGAGCGTGACCATATGAGAGATCACTTGGATTTCTATTTGATCATCAGTGATTGTCTCAATGCTGTAGTTGTGTGAATGATTATTTGACCTGAGATGGTATGACTGATCGTAGTGAGGCTGCTAGAGTTTGACTGACATATAAACATGAGTCTCAATGAGCCCTTGTAGTAGAAGTTGATGGCAGTTGATCCACTGTAGGAGTAGGGTGTGCATCAAGATGAAATCTATCGATCTTGATAGAAAGAAGTAGTCCTATAAAATTTGAGAGGCTAAGTCTGAGAGTCTGTAGTCACAGTAGTGTGATTGTTGGAAAAGAGTTTCTATAAAAATCACAAATTGATTTGAGCTAATCAAATCTATCATATGACTGATGATGAGGTTTGATGATTTATTTATGACCTGCCATCTAGTTGGGATCCACGATAGAGGAACTGAATCACACGTTAACTACATCTTGAGGTTCTTTTCGGTTCTATTGGATTGCCACTACATACTGCTAGGTATTATTGATGGATTGTGAGAGCTCACTAGGATTGTTCTGGATCAACAATCTTTGATGAGTTAGAGTGAAATTATTTTGATCCATTAAAAAGAGTTTCAATGATACTTTGATAGAGATCATTGTATATATCACTACTAAATAGAATTGAACCTATGGGGTTACACAACAAAAAGATTAGACCTGAAATAAGTAATTAGATTTATGAAGTGTCAATTGGATTTAGAAAAACCCTATTGGATTCAAGATAACCTTGCTAGCATATGGTTGGACCCAATTTTTTCTTTATGTTTGATTTTTTTATTTGATAAGATAATTTAAACTTAATTATCTACTAATAATCTAAATGAATTAGATTCACTGAGCTTCAATTGTTAGGTGCCTAAGGTTTTGGATTAAATAAATTAAGGGTGCAAGTCCTTAATTTATTTTTTGATAATTTTGATGGGGCGCCACTTGATTTGATCAAGTTGGGCATATTCCACCTTTAGAGGGCATATGGATCCATGATAGGCCGTCACTTGGGTGTAAAAGGGGGTGTGATTTTGTAGGTGCAAGGGCTCCAAGAGTTGGTGCCTAATAGGTTTCCTAAAAGAAGTTGAATAATTTAAATTATTAAAAAATCTAATGTGAGTAGGACTTGTATTAAGTGCTTATTTGGTTTTAAATAGGATTCAAACCTTATACCTATTTAAAAAGACCTCCTCTAAGGTCCCTAGGTAATCAAACCAATAGCCCCCATACCCCTTTAGAGTGCCCCACGCCTTCTCTTCCTCTTCTCTTCTTTTCTCCCTTGGAAGTCCACATGCCCCCTCTTTTTGGGTGTCCCTCCTTCTTCCATGTCCATGGCTGTTGGACGTTACCTCTTGTGCTAGTTTCTACTCTGTAATAGCAGCATAATCTAAGGAAGAAAAGTAAGAGAAGAAGAAGATCAAAGGGTTGATCACGATCCAGGCTTCGTTCATATTCACAAGCTGATTTTTTTTGGAGAAAAAAAATTAATTTGAAGAGGACTGTTCCAGACTGTTGCTCCTAGATTGATTTTGATGATTACAAAGCAGATTGAAGGGATACAAAATTTTAAAATGAAAAAATCCTTATGCTCTTCAAGGGCAAAATCATAATTTTACTAAAATCCTAATTTGATAGTACCATTTGGTAGAACAAATGATTTGAAATCTATTGGTGAAAATTTTATTGTGTTTGGACTTATATTTTTGAAGTTATGAAGGTTTGAAGTGCATGAGTCGACTCATGAGTCAACTCATGGCACTGTGAGCTGATTGGCATGCAAAAATTCTCCTTGGCACGCTAGTTTTCTAGCTTGGCATGACCTGTGAGTCGACTCATGAGTCGACCCACAAGGCATGAGTCGACTCATGAGTCGACCCCTGCTAATTTGAGCCAAGAAATTCCAGAAAAGCATTCTCTGGTTTTTGCAACAGAGGTCGACTCATGAGTCGACCCCTGAAGCATGAGTCGACTCATGAGTCGACCCCTGCGATGGGAAATGTCAGCAACAGCTATTTTTTTGCCCATTTTAATTGCCATTTATGCTTCCTAAAAATCCTCTAACGGCTCTTTATCTGCCTAAATAGTTTTCTCTTGCTTCTAATGCTACAAAATGCTTTAAATGATGAAAGAAATTGCAGATTAAATAGCGGATCAAACGTGAAATCAAATGCGAAGAGAAAGAGAGGAAAAAGAGAAGAACAGAAGAGAGGATCCGAAATTTGCAAGAAAAAGCCTGAGATCAACGAAATATCCATAGAGAAAAAGAGAGAGGATCCACAATATACCAGAGAGATTGTGAAAGAGAAAAGAAAGATCTTTCAAGGAGAGAATTCTTCACGCCTATCGTTTCAACCTTGATCTAGAGATCGTTCAAAGCTTTCAAGAGATCTTCAATCAACAATCAACCTCTTCTCAAGCATTCAACCGTTCATTCATCTTGAGAAAATCTGAAAAAGGGGTTCTTCATTTGAGTAAAGCTTTTATTGTTATATTTGCTCATTTAAGGAGCTGTTATTGTATTAATCTGTGCTCTAAATATTCTTACTCTTTGTGAGTTTTTGCTCTTATTTTTGGAGGATTTTCAAAACAAGGAAAGGTTGATCCGAACCTGAAATCGGAGTGTTTTGGGTTTGCTTGTACCCGAAAAACAAGTATTCTAGCTTGGGATAGCTAGGGTCGGAGTTTCCGACGTCTTGTATTCTAGCTTGGGATAGCTAGTGTCGGAGTTTCCGACGTTTTGTATTCGGATTGAATACAAAGGATAGTGGATTGAAATTCCCAAGTGGGATCTTGGGGAGTGGATGTAGGTGCAAGGTTAGCACCGAACCACTATAAATCCTTGTGTTTGTGGTGTGCTTTATCGCTTTATCTTATTTCTTTATTATATCCTTGCAATACTACTTTAGGTAATTAATATTGATTTAAAGCCATTATTTTGTTCTTCATAAGTTATTTGTTGGGCTTAAAATTTTTAGAAACCCAATTCACCCCCCCTCTTGGGTTGCATAGCTGGGCAACAAGTGGTATCAGAGCCAGTGCTCTAGCCCTTCTTTGATCTAACAATCAAAGAGCCAAAGATCTATGGCAACCCATGTTGGAACTTCTCTAGCTGAGGGGCAATCAACAAACCGACCTCCACTTTTCAATGGGTCTAATTACACCTATTGGAAAGCTCGGATAAAGATTTTCATACAAGCACTCGACTATGATATGTGGAGTATCATAGTGAATGGTCCTCACACACCCACCAAGATTATAGATGGTGAGGAGTCAACCAAATCCGAGAAAGAATGGGATGAGGTTGACAAGAAATTGGCACAATTAAATGCCAAAGCTATGAATGTTCTTTATTGTGCACTAGATGCTAGTGAATTTAATCGCATTTCTACTTGTGCATCTGCTAAAGAAATATGGAATAGGTTAGAAGTCACCCATGAGGAAACAAATCAAGTAAAAGAGTCTAAAATAAACATGCTTGTACATAAATATGAATTGTTCAAAATAGAGCATGATGAGTCCATAACTGCTATGTTTACTCATTTTACTGATATAATCAATGGTTTAAAGAGTCTTAGCAAATCTTATACTAACAGTGAACTTGTAAGGAAGATTCTCAGGTCACTGCCAAGAACTTGGGAAGCCAAGGTGACTGCCATCCAAGAAGTAAAGGACTTGAACACTCTACCTCTAGAAGAGCTTCTTGGATCCTTGATGACTCATGAACTTAGCATGATGCAACATCAAGAGGATGAAATCAAAAAGAAAAGAACCATTGCCCTTAAATCCACAACTTCACCTGATTATGAAACAGATGACTCTGAAGATGAAGATCAGGATGAGGAGATGGCTCTCATCACCCGGAAATTCAAGAAGTTTCTAAGAAAAAGGAAACAGGGGATGAGAAAGAAATTCACAAAAGGGGATCAAAGCATAGAAAAGGAGAAAGATCAAACCCCTATATGCTACGAGTGCAAGAAGCCAGGACATTTCAGATCCGAATGTCCTCAATTGAAGAAAGGTCCAAAGAAATTCAAAAAGAAGGCAATGATGGCGACCTCGGAGTGCGAATGATGACTCAAGCTCCGACGAGAAAACCTCAACCGAACAAGTCAATCTGTGCCTGATGGCACATGAAAATGAGGTAACTTCTGAATCCACTAGTGAATTTACTTTTGAAGAATTGCATGAAGCATTCTATGATTCAATTGATGAATTAAAGAAACTAGGGAAGAAAAACAAAGAGCTGAAATTGGAAAATCAGTCCTTAGTGAAACAAGCTGAAATTCTTTCAATTGAAAAATTCACATTGATTCAAGAAAATCAAAACTTTAAGGATGAAATTAACAGGCTGAAATCTATAGTAGATAAGTTCACCTTAAGTTCAAACAAGCTAAATATGATCCTTGATAATCAGAAAGCTATATATGATAAGGCTGGACTTGGTTATAAATCCCTGAAGAAACAAAAATTTTTGAAAGATATTTATGCAAATTATTCAAGCAAAAAGCCTACAAATATTACTTGTTTTAAATGTGGAAGAATAGGACATAAATCATACACATGTCTTATTAACAAATATGCAAACACAAAGAAAATATGGGTTCCAAAAGGAACCATTCTGACTAACCTGAAAGGACCCAAGAAAGCTTGGGTACCTAAGACAGAAACTTGATCTGTGCTTGCAGGTGTGTCTAGCATCCCAAGAAGGAAACAGGAAATGGTATCTTGACAGCGAATGCTCGAGACACATGACTGGTGATGAATCACAATTCATCACGCTTGATGCTAAGGATGGAGGGATGGTCACCTTTGGAGATAATGGCAAAGGAAAGATCATCGAGATAGGTAACATTGGTATCACTCCCTCCAAATACATTGAGAATGTTTTACTTGTTAAAGGTTTAAAGCATAACTTACTCAGCATTAGTCAATTCTGTGATAAAGGGTATAAAGTAAGTTTTGAATCAACTGTATGCATTGTGACGAGTCCTATTAACGATGGCATTAAATTTATAGGACATAGGCATGGCAATGTTTATATGGTAGACTTGAATGATTTAACTAAATTAGACATGCAATGCCTAGTTTCCTTAAATGCTAAAATAAATGAGACTAGTTGGCTGTGGCATCGTAGACTTGCACATATTAGCATGCATTCTCTTTCAAAATTAATCAAAAAGGATTTAGTTCTCGATTTGCCAAAATTGAATTTTGAAAAGGATAGAATTTGTGATGCATGCCAATTAGGTAAACAAACTAGAGTATCATTTAAATCCAAAAATACTATTTCAACTTCTAGACCTTTAGAGCTCTTACATATGGATTTATTTGGACCAACTAAAACCACTAGTTTAGGAGGAAAACGATATGGATTTGTAATAATTGATGATTACTCTCGTTTTACTTGGGTTTTCTTTTTAGCTCACAAAAATGAAACTTTTCAAATTTTCACGAAATTTCATCGAAAAGTCACTAATGAAAAAGGGTTTTCAATTCAAAATATTAGAAGTGATCATGGAACAAAATTGAAAATCATGACTTTGAAAATTTTTGTGATGAAAATGGAATTGGCCACAACTTCTCTGCTCCTAGGACACCCCAACAGAATGGGTAGTTGAAAGGAAAAATAGAATCTTAGAAGAAATGGCCCGTACCATGCTCTGTGAAAGCAACCTTCCAAAATATTTTTGGGCGGAAGCTATTA